>NC_134266.1:254284452-254441952 GCF_031893055.1 Leptodactylus fuscus | reverse complement strand
TGTGCCTCCGATTTTTACATATTTGAGTCTGAAGAGACCCCAGGGTATAATAATGGATTGTGGATATCAATCCCCAAAAAATGTTTAAAAAATTTATAACGAGCCTGGTTCATGACAAACCAATTCGTTCATCTGCAGTGGTGAACAAGGGCCCATGAGGGATCACGAAATCTTTAGTGTATACTTATTTGTTATTCTAGCCCATATACAACTATTTGGAAGGGTTTTCCATGAGTTCATCCCTGAGCATGAAGCCTTTCTCCAATATATTCATCATTTATCAGAATAAAATGACACGAGAGGAGAAAAATATCAGATTTTCTGATCTTTGCCATAAGACACACAGAGCAGATTTGGATCCAGATGGAACAAAAGCTGTTAAATTCAGAAATAATTTATTTCAAAGGCAAGAACACAGTGATCCGAGAGGTAGAGCGCATGCCAAGATGGATTCATGTTGTTTTCCCTGGGAACTCGTCTTTATTATGTACATTTAAAAAAATAAATGTGGGTGTTTTCAATGGTCTAATTGTCCTCTCTCGGAGACGTTGCCGGCTGTCCTGTTGAGTCAAAGTAATTGCTACTTGAGAACAATGAAATCCACTTGACAGCTCACCTTGGTCTTTACTAGACACCCAGAATCATGTATTATACTCCTGCGAGACGGCAAAGTTAGGATAAAAAAGTTACTCCTTGTACCCAAACATCAGACATGACAGCTGCATAAAGGAGACCTGTCATGGAGAACATCATGCAGGCGGCCTGTTATAGAGCAGGAGGAGCCGAGCGGATTCAGAGACGATTTAGTAGGAAAAGATTCAGAATAACTTGTATTTGATTCATTCAGATCTCTGCTCTTTCTGTGTTTAGGAGTCCAGTGGGCGGTCCTATACACTGACAACTTTGAGTAAGGCTGATGTTAATGTGTCCGTTCTTTTTAAAGGGATTCTATCATTAAAATGCCATTTTTTGTCCCTAACATGTAGGAATAGCCTTAAGAAAGGCTATTCTTCTCCTACCTTTACATGTCTTCTCCGTGCCGCCGTTTTGTAGAAATCCTGTTTTTTCTTCGGTAGGCAAATGAGTTCTCTTGGCACCATTGGGGGCGGTCCCCAGTGCTCAAACAGCACTGGGGGCGTCCCCAGTGCTGCCAAGAGAACTCTCCAGCGATGCCTCCATCTTTGTCTGGAACAGCCTCTCTCCGCGTCTTCTTCTGGTGCAGGGTTCAAACTTCTACGAATGTGCAGGCGGCCCTGACATTGAGTCTCAGGCAGAGTTGACTGCACATACCCATAGCCAATTTTTGTGGCTGCTTACGCTGTGTACTCCGTTGAACTACAGCAGCATACTGCGCAGTATGCTCGCATAAGTGGCCACAAAAAAATGGCCGCAGGTATGTGCAGTTGACTCTGCCCGAGGCCCAATGGCAGTGACGACTGCGCAGGCATAGAAGTTTGAACCCAGCGCTGGAAGAAGATGCGGAGAGAGGCCGTTCCAGATGAAGATGGAGGTGGCCCTGGAGATTTCTCTCGCAGCATTGGTGACGCCCCCAGTGCTGTGAGAAAACTCATTTGCATTCAGAAGAAAACCGGGATTTCTACCGAACTGCGGCAAGATGAAGACTTCTAAAGGTAGGAGAACAATAACCTTTCTTAAGGCTATTCCTTCGTGTTAGTGAGAAAAAATAGCATTTAAATGATAGAATCCCTTTAACTGATCCATTTAATGGACACATTAGCATCCGTTCATTGTCTGTTACAGTCCATTTTTATACTTTCTGTTTTTTTGCTCTTTTTTTGTTTCTGCTTTATGAGCAAGCGCAAAAAAAAAAATCGGGACAGTAATAGACAGTATAATGGACACCCATCCTTACTGTCCATTACTCATAGACTTTAATGTTAAAAAATAATGGACGCCTGATGTCCGTCATGAAACCGTTATTTTTCACGGACACAAAAGCCGTGCATGCAGGAATTTTTGTTTGCAAATAATAATGGACATGTGACGGATTTGCTGTAAACGGACACCAGATGAAATCCCACTGAAATCAATCCATATATCTCTGACCTAATCTCCCGCTACCTGCCCACACGTAACCTCAGATCCTCCAATGACCTCCTACTCCGCTCTGCCCTCATCCGCTCCTCACACAACCGCCTCCAAGACTTCTCCCGTGCATCCCCCATACTCTGGAACTCCTTACCACGACACATAAGACTGATCCCCACAATCACAGGATTCAAGAAGGCCCTGAAGACTCACCTATTCAGGAAGGCCTACAACCTCCAATAACACTATCACCGCACCGCCATCTGTACAGTCTCCCCCTCTCCTTCTGTCTCTACCCCCCTTCCCCCATAGATTGTAAGCCCTCGCGGGCAGGACCCTCTACCCCACTGTGCCAGTCAGTCATTGTTAGTAGTACACAGAAGAAATGGATTGACAATGCTCAAATTATATACATAAATATCAAATTTATTAAATACATACATAGATAACAACACAGTTAAAAGGTGATAGAGAGGATAATACCATCAGACGGAAGTAACAACACTACATGCGGGGTAAGTATAAGTTAGTGGAATGGTATGTATGAATAAAATATCCTACATAGGTTAAAGTGGTAGAGACTAGAGATTTCTGCAGTCAACATCAACCTTCACAAATAATGCATAGTATAGCAACAATCTAACAGTGAAATAACCTTCAGCATCATAGAGTAGAAAGTATGAGGAAAGTTGTTAAACATGTTGCTGGGGAGGGGATTAGCCTGATAGAAGTAAATATGCTAATATAGTAGCTAATGTAAGCCCACTCCCTGTATACTAAGTGTCTCAAGGGGTCAGAATAACTAACAGGCCACAAAGATACATGGAAACATTGTAGGAGACAGCAGAAAATCATATCGAAGAGTCATTGCCTATGTAGGTGTATTACTGAGACATAACAGAACATACCCATAGAGCAAGTGAAGGGAAGACCCCTGCTGTGTAGTGTCGTCACCCGTCTCTGATGCGCGTTTCGGCGTTTTGCACCTTCTTCCAGGGTCATTGTTAGTATTATATCTACCTGTATACTCTGTGTACTGTATGTAACCCCCAAATGTAAAGCACCATGGAATTAATATAATAATGTACAGCACCATGGAATTAATATAATAATGTACAGCACCATGGAATTAATATAATAATGTACAGCACCATGGAATTAATATAATAATGTACAGCACCATGGAATTAATATAATAATGTACAGCACCATGGAATTAATATAATAATGTACAGCACCATGGAATTAATGGTGCTATAGAAATAAATAAACAATAATAATTAACGGATTTGTGACAGTTCTGCTAGTGTCCGTGGCTAAAATCTTGTAACGAATAATAGCAACAGACACTACTGACGATGACCAGCGGTAATGTGAACGACTCCTTACAGATGTTGTTCCAGATGACCAGAACATCATGCTGAAAGAAGCAGAAATTCATTCAGGACAAAGAACTTGAAGATCGAAGGAGCAGAATGTGCCTATGGTGATCCGAGATGTAGACACTATCAATAAAGGATTGCAAAAAATTCTTTAAGAATTTCCAGGTCACCGCAATGCCGGAGAGATGCAGAAGATTATACTGTATTATTTATTATGTATTATTATTTACTATTATTTTTATTAATATTATTATTATTGTTATTTATTATTTTTACTACTACTACTACTACTATTATTATTATTATTATTATTGTTAATTATATTTTTATTATTATTACTATTATTAGGAGTATTATTGTTGTTATTATTTATTACTACTACTATTAATATTATTATTCTTATTATTAGGAGTATTATTATTATTATTATTTATTACTACTACTATTATTATTGCTTCTATATTTATCTATTATAAAGGATGCGTGCTGTCGCCATATTTGCAGTGCATACAAATATCCTTATATAAGGATTAAATATACGTACAGTATTGGGATAAGACTCTATATCTCTGGACGGCCACTAGCGGAAAGCTGAGATATTAAAATAATAATAATCAATAACCACAATTATAAACCAGCAGAACCACATGGACGCCGGTTTTGGAGATCGCAGCTGTGGTTTTTACCACAAAGTGAGCATGGGATTCGCATGAATCCCATCCACTTTGCAAGTACTGTAAAATGCCACAATGTTTCACGCAGCGTTTCCGCTGCAGGCAAATCGCGGTGTTTCCCGCCCATGGAGCCCCGGCCTTAGGGTTTGGTCACACAGAGTTTTTTGACAGCGGATTTTGAGACGGAATCTGCCTCAAAAACCGCTGCCAAAAATGGCTACCATTGACTTCAGTGGGAGCCACTCGATTCTTTTTTCCACTAGCTAGTAGCGGAAAAAAGAATCAACATGCCCTATCTTGCCGCGGCTTGAGACATGCTCCAGCTTAGGCCCATTCATTCGGGCCTACACAGGAGCGGGATGCCACGACAGATTGCTGATGCTATTCTGGCATTCCGTCGCAGCGAGTGGCGCGGAATGAAGCTGAGGTTTTTTTTACGTCACGTGGCCTAAGATGGGATTGTAATTTTTTTCATACAGGCCAAATCTGACTTTTTAGGTACGTTAGGTAAGTCTTCAATCCTGGTGAGGTATATCCGGAATATCTATAGAAGGGGCACTTTTTAAGCCCAATATGTACCTACAATTCTGCACCCACTCATGCCAAAAAGCTTCACGACTAAAAAAATTCTTGCACGTAATGACAGTCATTACGCTGCGGCGCACCACACGGGCACACGTCCAGAGAGCAGAGGCCAGCATATCATATTCATATAAGGTACAATGCAACTCGATACACATCATTGCTCTCTGTGCAATCAGATAGAAGTGCCCAACAATGACATCTCTCGCTGGCAGCAGATGAAAGTGCCGGAGCGCGGGGGAACTTGTTTTTCTTTGACTTTTTTCTTTATTTACTTTCATTTGTTTACTGTTTCAGAAGTCGTCCAATTCCCTTCCAGCCAGGCACCCTTGGGGGATGACAGTGTCACCTCCCTGTAACAAACAAGCCTCCGCAATTCCTGATGGCACAGAAAGCTTTACTATGCTCCATTGTGTGAGGTTTCTGCCTGCAACGAATACAAAACTAAAGGCAAAAGAAGACAAAAAACTATAAAAAGTTTATTCCAAAAATTACAAAGAATAATGAAGTAAAGATTAAAAAACAAAGCAGGATCAAGCGGAATCTATAATCTGAACATATTGATGCAGGGAAAGGCAGACTTGAAGAAAGATTCCATTTCGATGCTAAATAAATCTGTGGATCAGTCTCACTGCTGTGCGGGGGCCACTGTCAAGCATATAATACTATGTGCAGCATATTATACCGTGTGGTGCCCCGTAACCATCACTATCTAGAATTTGCTGTAGGAATGGAGTAGGGGGTCATGGACAAAAGTTTGCACTGGGCAGGGGGCAACACGGTGGCTCAGTGGTTAGCACTGCAGCCTTGCAGCACTGGAGTCCTGGGTTTGAAGCCCGCCAGGAACAACATCTGCAAAGAGTTTGTATGTTCTCCCCGTGTTTGTATTTCCTCCCATTATACAAAGACATACTGATAGGAAAAAAAATGTACATTGTGATCCCTATATGAGGCTGACAATCTACATTAAAAAAAAAACTAGGAATGACTGGGCCCCAAGATGAACATTTATCATTAGGCTCCCCCCTGTCTGACCAAACCCTGCCCCCACCCATTGTGCACACAAAAACCGCATTTGTTTCCTGCACACACTATTTTGCGCCATAGTGACCCCTGCACACAGTATTATACCCATAGTGACCCCTGCACACAGTATTATACCCATAGTCACCCCTGCACACATTATTATACCCATAGTCACCCCTGCACACATTATTATGCCCTATAGTGGCCCCTGCATACAGTATTATGCCCTATAGTGGCCCCTGCATACAGTATTATGCCCTATAGTGGCCCCTGCACACAGTATTATACCCATAGTCACCCCTGCACACATTATTATGCCCTATAGTGGCCCCTGCACACAGTATTATGCCCTATAGTGGCCCCTGCACACAGTATTATTCCCCATAGTAGCCCCTGCAAACACTATTATGCCCCATAGTGACCCCTGCGCACAGTATTATGCCCCATTGTGGCCCACCTATGAAGAATTATTATACTCTGGAATCTTTTCAGACCCCAGAGTATAATGATCAGAGACCCAGGGGAGGAGACAAACATAAAAAACAATGTTACTTACCTCTCCCTGGCAATGGCGCACTCCCTGCTGATTTCAGCCATCTTCAATGATGGACCAGATGTCACATGAGCTGGCCTTGGTCGTGACGCATAATTGGAGTCAATGGGTCCGCTGACTGACACGTTTTTATAAGGTAAACAGGCGGACCTACAAAACGTGATATGAAAGCACCCTTACTAGGTGAATTATATATATATATATATATATATATATATATATATATATCGAAGAACTAGATACATAAAATAAAATACTGGATTGTCGCTTTATCTCTATGGTTGTGCACTGGATTTGGGGGGTTTTTTTACGCAGAATCAGATCTTTGCCTCATAATGATTATTTAAAAAATGAACAAAAAATTTGAAACCTAAAATTTTTGAATATTGGAAATTCTAATATTTGCAGAATACAAAGCAATGAATGATATCTTTTTAATCTGTAAAGCCGCAGTAATCCAGATTCATGAGCTTGATCTGCGATGACGGGAGAATGTTGTGACCTATATGTCTTTAGGAAAAGTGATGTCTGTGGCCTTTTCTGTGACTTTCAAAGGTACCGTATGCAGATCTGCTGGAGGGGTAATGTGTGCTCGTATGAAAGGCTCCCCGATACAGAGGGGCATGATGGGAATGCAACACAACATTGCCACAGGCTGGGAAACAAATCAGCGGCACTATGAAGGAGGAAACAGCAGCAGATGGTTAGGGGGGATTTACTGCAGCGGAGATGTGTGTGTGGGTGACAGGGGAACACATAGGCTACAATAACACCCAGAGAAATCAGCACTGTTATTCAAGTTAGTGCAAATGTCATCTGCTTCCGTGCCCTAAAATCTAAGATGTAGCAGAGCTGAACTTGTCATTGGCAACAGCAGATTTACTACGAAAGCTTTGTCGGGACAGCATAAGAAATGTTGATACTTCACGCCACACATGCTGAAAACCATCTGACCCGAACATAGATATGACATATGCCTAAGACTTTTGCCTTCTTTTAATTCCACTCCGTACTTTGGCTAAAAAAAACTGTGATTCTGCAACAAACGCTGCAATTCCGTAACATGGGGCTTTAGCTTTACAGAGGTAAAATTGGATTTATTTTATTCTGGATTTCTGGTGTTTTCTGGAACTTAGGGAAGGTCCTCAAATGATGATTACAGGGATTGCAGAGACCACAACTTTCGGATGAATTCTGCAGTTTCTTCACAGAAAACCAAGCACAGCGTCGTATATTGTACTGTATAGTGGCTGTGCTTGGTATTGCAGCTCAGCCCATTCACTTGAATGGGACTGAGCTGCTAAAAGGCCATGAAACTGATGAACATGGAATCATATGGCCTACAGTATGGAGATCAAGCAGGTGAGACATGGGGGTGTTGGACCCCAGCTGATATTCAGTTGGGGTCCAACTACTCCGTCTTGTGCTTTAATGAAAAGTGAAAAGTTCCAATATAGTTTTAATACCAATTACTTATGGTTTGTTGTAAATGGAGTATATCAGGTCTAAAATGTATCATACATTTTGCAACTTTTCAAATGTTGCTACAGACTTGTTCATACCAGGCTTCTCTCTAGTGCTACCCAGTGCTGGACGACCTGCTGTACAGAAAAGGCTTTTCTAATAGCATTGGCGGTGTCGTGATCGCTGATAGATGCCGTATGGTCTTCCATCACGCTTGTTATACTTGGCGAACTGTTTGAAGGGAAAAATGTGTTTATTCTTAGAGCATAAACCACAGATCATAAGATCTCTGCTCCTGATTTATCATTTAATTACACTTCTGCTGTCTAACAATGATAAGAGCCCTGACAGACGGTGTTTGCTGCATGAAATTCTACTGAGCAGAAAAACGGCAAAAAAGGGATCAGATTATAACCCAGCCATAATGAGGAATACGTCCTTCATGTTCTTCCAGTTCATTGAAAATTAAAGGGGCTCTATCAGCAAAATTATGTTGTATGAGCCCCACATGCATGCGCAGTACGTTCGCGAACTTCTTCAGTCCGGAAGAAAAGAAGATGAAGGCGTGGAAGAGCGAGGACAGGAAGAGGAAGGCGTGACAGCAAGATGACGTCGGACAGTGCAGGACCGCCCAGCGTGCATGGTAAGTATCATTTGAATAATCATTTTTAGGGTATTATTTTAAAACGGGGGGGGGTAAAATAACATTAGTGGTGCCTGAATAGCCTTTTTAAAGGCAATTCACGGATAAGTGGGGCTCATACAGCATAATTTTACTGATAGAGCCCCTTTAACAAATAAAAGATAAATCTGCAAACGGCCTCACTTACAATTTTCATTTTCCATCTACAGATCTACATGTTTCCGTAGCGAATCCCATGCCCATTTTATGTTCAAAACCACGGTTCGGACATGCTGTGATTTCCAAAACTGGCACGGTTTTGGAAATCGCAGCATGTTAATTATACATACGGAAATGCTGGCGCACTTTCTGTCTAAAGCGCTGCGGGAAGAAACACGATGTGTTGCTGCTGCGGCTTTTCCAGTAGCGCTACGGGACGTCCTGTGGAGCCTTAGCCTAAAAAGGATAATTTGGACTCCTTTTTATAAAGTCCTTACTGTTTGTTACCAGCCGCTATCCAGTGACCCATCACCATGTCACTTTGACATTACTAAATCTGTCTTGGAATTAGAGATTTTGGTAAGAGGAGACCTCGGAGTGTCATACATCACTTTTCTGGGCACTTTCAAACCAGATGGAATCCAACATCCGATTTATTTGAATCAGACCCAAATCAAATTTTGGTAAATTTCGCTTAACTCTAGCGGAGACAAGACAAGATTGAGGGAAATCTGAATGGGGCAATGTACAGAGATTCCTGATAAAACTCACTCCAGAGTGAACTTGATCTCAGGTTCACTTTCCAAGAAGACAGTGACTTTCTCGCAACTTTTGCGGTTGGGTTCCGAAGGCTCCCATTAGATGATCGATTGATCCCATGAAAATATGTATATGTTTAGTTACTGAGAAAACAAGTTGACAACATCCTCAGACATTCTCAGGCGAATTCTATGAAAATCCCAAGTGACTCCTTGATACGATTAACTCGCCCCCACCCCCAGAATAGCCAAACATTAGCTGAAAAAAGTTCATTCAGGATTGGAAGAAATACTAGTATATCCTCATGTCACTACCTCTCGTAAGATTCTTGATGCTAATTCTTCTACTTAGCAGTGCATTATATTCACATCCAGAAATATTTGATTCCAAGCGAGTTGTTAACAAGATCTTGGAATAACCCGGATTACACCATCTCCCTTGGCAATGTCTCTCCGCTGATGGCCCGTTAGAGGTTCTGCCACTGGTTTACACCTAATGGAAAATAACTGAGCAGAAATGTAATAAATGAATCAACAACCATCACGTTTTATGGAACAACATCAAGACGTGCTCAGGAGCTGATGTCTTCTGCTGGAAGCTTCTAGAGGAGATCGCATTGTCTAGCATCGCTCTCCTCCTCTCTTCTGCTCATCACTCTTCTTCCCACATGCCGTCTTCTGAATGTTAGCCAGGTTTGCTGATTCAGCTACATATTAAACAAAAAGTGGCACCAAAATTTTTTTTTTAACCATGTTTTTATGGTAAACATATACATTTCTTGAGAATTTCTGATTCTGTAGGCTTTCTTTGCATCAATCACCTCTTTTACGTCACAAACAGGGTTGTAATTGAACATAACACCTACATAGATAACACCATACCTCCTAACTTTTAAAGGACAGAAAGAGGGACAACATGTGGGTGGGCTGTGGCAAATTTAGCTCCACCCACTTCTTAAAATGACTCCGCTCATTCCCATCCATTTCTCATTAGGTAGAACCTGCACCCCATACCTCTACCCTCACAGTACACCCAAACACCCCACAGTACACCCATGCACCCACATCTCCCCCACACAAAGTACACACTGTACCCCACATCTCTCCCCCCACAGTAAACCCATGCACCCCACATTTCACCCTTCCACAGTACACATATGTACCCCACATCTCTCCCCCATGCACAGTCAACCTTGCACTCCACATCCCCCCACAGTACACCTTGAACTCCACATCTTCCCCCACACATAGTCCACCCTGCATCCACATCTTCCCCTCACACACAGTACACCCTGCACCCCATATCTCCCCCTCACACACAGTACACCCTGCACCCCACATCTCTCCCACACACATTCCACCCTACATCCCACACCTCCCCCACACACATTCCACCCTGCATCCCACATCTTCCCCTCACACACAGTCCACCCTGCATCCCACATCTCTCCCACACACATTCCACCATACATTCCACACCTCCCCCACACACATTCCACCCTGCACCCCACATCTCCCCCACACATAGTCCACCCTGCATCCCACATCTTCCCCTCACACACAGTCCACCCTGCATCCCACATCTCTCCCACACACATTCCACCCTACATCCCACACCTCCCCCACACACAGTCCACCCTGCATCCCACATCTTCCCCTCACACACAGTACACCCTGCACCCCATATCTTCCCCTCACACACAGTCCACCCTGCATCTCACATTCCCCCCCCCCCCCCCAGTACCTTAGACCAGACATGGTGGTGTGGTGATCGGGAGAAAATTTGTTAACAAACAAAACACTTCAGGGGCAGAGCTGGACATGTGGCATTCCGCGGGACAGTCCCGATTTTAGACTGCTGTCCCGCGGAATGCGGGACGGTTGGGAGTTATGGATAACACCAATGACCCTTCATTACATCCACTACTGACAGTAGATGATATCACAGCTTATCTATGACTCTTCTTTGCAGAGAGCAAAGTCCCATAGACCCCAGTGTGACCGCTCCAGACTATTGCTGCCTACGGCTGTAACCAAGCTATGATGATATCACCAAATGCTGTTAACAGAGAAGAGAAGCCCAGACAAGATGGCAACCCTATAATCATATACCAAAAGTAAAATAAAAGTAAGAGAAGCTGTTTCTAATCCTGGATAACCCCTTTAAGCTTACTATATACAGTAAATATAGGTACAATAGTTTGATGGCTTCACAAACACTGAGCAAAAAGTCATTGGTGAATATAGTGTCATCTGGATTAGCCATTACAGCCATCCAACACATGTCCAATGACAACAGGCAAACAACGCACCATTATTTGGGAACAATCCTAGAACATTCTTTCATGGACAAGTTCACACAGGGTGGTTTAGTACAGTTTATAAAGCTTTGTTTAGGAGTAGATCCCAAAGGTAATAATTACAGGGGGTAAAAATTATTTATTCCAATTTCAAACCGTTCTTATTGAGTTTAAAAAGGACCTTTCACCAGTTCAGCTCTTTACATACATTAGTAGATGATTTTCTACTGATTCCTGCACAGTTGGAAGTTTCTCTCTAGTCCACGCCATTCCCGAGCAATCAATGTTATTAGTTTTGGTGCCTGATATACTATTTGGAGGGCGGTGTCAGGCAGGAGCAGACAAGGGGTGTGATCCTGAGCTCTGGCACTGGCTGACTCTGATTGGAGCGCTGAATCACGCCCCCTGCCCGACACCGCCCTTCTGACATTACAAAGGTTAAATAGTATATCAGGCACCAAAACTACCTGCGCTTGTTGCTCAGGAACGGTGGGGACTAGAGAAAAAATTCCAACTGTGCAGGAATCAGTGGAGCGGTATCTATTTCTTGATTCATAAGAACTTAAATTAGTGGAGGTGGTGAAAGATCCTTTTTAAAGCATACCCTGGGTAACAAAAAATACTAAAAGCAGAGAACATGTTTAAAATAATGTGGCTAATACCAGTTAGCTCATAAGCTCCCTCTAGTGGTGGCTGTAGGCAGCCTTGTTTTTGTAGGGTTTTAAGCTCTGTATCTAAAATGGAGCTCTGAATGCTATAGTTTTTTGGACTTAAAATTGGGATGATAAAAGGTGGACATATGCTTGCTATACACAGGACAGCTTGGAATTTTGCAGGCATTTTAATATTTATGCCATGTTAATGGACTTTTGTGAAAATGGTGAAGAATTTACCCTTACGTTACCCCACATGTATTTATCTTGGGTGATACTGTAGTAACCTCTCCAATGGTAGTGTATACCACTAATGACCAACAAAACTTTTACAAGATATATGAGCAGTGGTAAATGCCCAGGCCTGTGCTATTATATTTATATGGACATACGTGTAGAGCCAATGGAAACAAGGACTGTGTAATTTTAGAAAATTACAATGCACTAGCACCGAGCAGTAAAGAATGTAGTGTACGCTGTCAGCCAGATACATAGCTGTGGTTTGTGCTCAGAAGCAGCACTATCATATTTATAGTACCATTTACTGACTGATTTTAACCAAAATTTTCCCTGTATTAATTCACCCACATGTAAGGTCTGAGGTTGGTTTGATGACTAATGAGAGTTAATTCTGCATCGCCCTCTGTGCAGGCTGAGCGCTATTGTTTTTGGATGTAACATCTGACGATGATCATTGTTACATATTGCCATAGGAGAGTTAAAGAGGACCTTTCACCACTAATACCACCTCCAAGTCTGAGCATCTGTTAATAGTCGCCACTCCTCTCATACTAGGGCACTTGTATTTTTTTTCTCTAGTCCTCACCATTCCTGAGCAGTCTCGGTTGTTAGTTTTGGTGCCTGATGTACTATTTAGGGCTCTCTACTGTCAGAAGGGCGGTGTCAGGCAGGAGCAGACAAGGGGTGTGATTCTGAGCTCTGACACTGGCCTCTGATTGGAGCTCTGAATCACGCCCCCTGCCTGACACCGCCCTCCTGACATTATAGAGCTTAAATGGTACTGTATATCAGGCACCAAAACTAACTGCGCTTGTTGCTCAGGAACGGTGGGGGCTAGAGAGAAAATTCCAACTGTGCTGGAATCAGTGCGGCATAGCCTAATAAAAGATGTTAAGAACTTCAAATGGTGGAGATGACGAAAGGTCCTCTTTAAAAGAACAAACACAGGTTTGTTGTGATGGGTGTTTTCTATCACAACCAAAGTTCTTTATATTTCCTATATGACCCTAGCACTATATAGAGATAGTTATAGAGCACATTCTCTATGGTTATCTCTAAGATAGTTATGGAGTACACACACTACATACTGGGAGCAGTGTACCCAGCTAGTCTTCACCCAAAGCAAACTACAGATACCACTTATTAGGTCTCCTTAGTGTCTATAGCTCATTCTCTAGAATTCAGGCCACCTCTGCTATCTAGCTGAAGTGGTCAGGCTTGTAACGCTTTGCCTGATCTTAGGAGTCCCACAACTACATGGGAGGATGTCAATCACTAATGGATTCCTATGATATTATAAATATACTGAAACTTTTCCTATAAAAGGATATATTCGTCTGCTCATCTCCTCCTGCTCTATAACATGCTACCTGTCCATCACTCCGCATGTTCAACATGACAGGTTCCTTTTAATTATGTTAATGTCTCCTGATCCAACATCTATTAAGCAACATCTTAGTCAAACCATTGTGATGAAAGAATTGTTATTGGCAGCAAACAGCCCATTCCACAGCGGGCAGCACAATATCTGGAAATCGGAGCCCAGAGTGTGGCATCACAAAGCATTCAATTGTCCTCTGCACACGGTATATTGTGCTAATAGCGGGCTATGTAAGCTTGTTATACGGCGGGTTCCTTAGGTTAAGCCATGAACAGGGGTATTCAGTATATTGCAGATATGTTTCAGATTTCTGCTCCACATCCAGGTGTGCGCACAAACTTGTTGACATTCCCAAGGAAATCCCTTGAATTGGTGTACAGACTATTTACAAGGATTATCACACTCCGAATATTTGGTGATAACCATCCCATGTACGTGTGGAGGCTATAATAACTGCACAACCACTACTCCAGATGAACACCCATGCCTGTAGAATAACAATGACTTTCTACAGTCAGCGTATTATGTGAAAATGTTGGATGTTGTCCTATGAAGAAGAAGGGTAAAGACAGCCCCTTTGGATGTTACCCTTGGTAATTCATTCAGGGAGTCCGCATGGGGACCCCTGAACGGACTACCGAATGCATTTGCAAGCAGTGAGCAGTGAAAGCACATGGACCCCGTAGACTATAATTGAGTCTGTGTGCTTTTCGCATGGTCTCCGCACGAATCATGTGAATAGGAAAGTAGATTGTGAACTACTTTCCTGTCCGCATGTTCCCTGCATAGATCTTGCAGCAAGCACACGGACCCCATTATAGTCTATGGGGTCCTTGTGCTTTCACTGCTCACTGCTTGCAAATGCGTTCGGTAGTCCATTCGAGGGGTTCCCTGGTGGACTCTCCCGAACAGATTACAGACGCAGATGTGAATCAGGCCTTACAGTGCTAGGCAAAAGTTTTAGGCACATGTGGGAAATTATAGAGCTGGTGTCATGCAGCTCAGTGAAATCGGACCAGAACAGCCCTGTATAGAAATAGATGTAACACGGAAGACACTCGGATGACACTTATTCGTGTGCGTAAGGCTTTAATAGATTAGGTCGTCTGGGCTTAAAATAGTCTGGGAGAGGTAAACGAAAAAAAAAAAAAAAATCATATTCACCTGTCTCCAGCGCGGTCCGGTCTTGCAGCCTGGCGGTCTTCTCGCTGTAGACTTTCTTGCCAGCTGTGACTTCCTGGTCCCCTTCTGCGGAGGCAGCTGATTGGCCACAGCAGTCACGTGTGGCGGGGACTTCTGCATTTATATTACTTTTCTCAATGCCCCCAGCCAACTTAAAAAATAATTTGGGTGTCCATTTTTGCCTGGACAATCCCTTTAAGTGAATGAATAAAAGAGAAATGTAACTCATATCAATATTTGGTGTGACCTTTGCCCTTTACCTTCCATCAGTTCTTCTCAGTACTTGCAGAAAGTTTTTGAAGGAACTCAAAGGTATCTCTCGCCATCTTGGAAAACTATGCACAGATGTTCTGTGGATGTTGACTTGCTCCAATCCATCTATCTGTTCATGTAATCCAAGACAGACTGGATGACATTGAGATCAGGGCCATGTCATCACTTCCAAGACTCCTCCAAAGGGCTAATATTGAGGGGATTTAGATTTCTCTTTTTCTTCATTCTCTTCCTCTTTCTTAGGCCTGGTTCACATCTGTGTTCGGTATTCCGTTCCAGGAGTCCGCTTGAGGACCCCCTGAACGGATTACTGAACGCATTGACAAGTGGTGAGCACCGAAAGCACACGGACCCCATACACTATAATGGGTCCGTGTGTTTTCCGTATGAATCATGCGGAGAGGGAAGTAGTTCATGAAGTACTTTTCTCTCCGCATGACTCGTGCAAACACTGCACACATAACACACAAAGCTCATTATCGTCTATGGGGTCCGTGTGCTTTCATAAGCTCTTCACTTGTCAATGCGTTCATTATTCCATTCAGGGGTCCTCTGTTTTTGAAGGACTTCTTATGTTGCAGCATTTTTTCCACACCTGCCTAAGAAATGTGCACACTGCTGTATACTAATACTAATACTACTAATAATAATAATAAATTTTATTTATATAGCGCCAACATATTCCGCAGCACTGTACAATTTTTAGGGTTCAAATACAGACAGAGAGATACGTTACAAAGAAAGTCATTTCACACAATGGGACTGAGGGCCCTGCTCGCAAGAGCTTACAATCTACCAATAAAGAAACTAGAAAAACCTTACTATATAAGTATCTGGCAGGTTTCCATAATGTGTTGTGTTGCAGTTCATGGATATCGCTTTGTTTCCCTTGGAAGACAAGGCCCATTAGAAAGCTATAAATAACTGGAGGTTTATATACAGATAATATTGTGTTAGAATAATGGTTATTTCTAAAGCACTGAACTCTGTGCATCCTAGTGGCCACAGCCGGTACTGCAGAATGTGTCTGTGCTAATTCTAGCTCTGTGTTATCTTCTATTGGACACATTGTATCTTATCTGCATATAAATAATGTTCTCCTTTTGTCATTGTTTTTGGCATTCCGCATTGTAGCAGGTTGGGGTATGGACATTGTCTGAGACTGCAGTGGAAACTTTCTATGGAAGAAGAATAATAATTTACAAAGCCTTGGTTCAGCGCTATATCTGATAAGATGACAGTCGTGGTGCCGTTTCTTATTTATATCCAGCCGCCCATCAGATAATAGTCACTAGTTATGTAACTCTGCCTTTCCATAACACTAATAGACATTATCATTAGTCAGTAGCTGGGATCTTACATATTGTTTATAGGAGGAAGGGTCTACAGCCCCCCATACAGCTTACACATCCGCTCCACTTATAGGGATCCTGCTTACTAATCTACTCTATGTACTAAAATTTTATTGTGGTAGAACACATTGCGGTTCTTTCCACAGCGCTTTTAAGAGAAAGTTCACAGAGCTTTCCTCGCGGACTTTCTCTTAATATTATATCTACGGGAAAGCCGCCGGCATTTCCGTAGATATAATTGACATGCTGCAATTTGCAAAGCTGCAACGGCTTTGCAAATCACAGCGTGTCCACGCTGTGATCTTTTCCACAAAGTGGGGATGGGATTCGCACAAATCCCATCCACTTTGCCTACACTGTACAACGCCGCGATTTTTCTTCGCTGCGTTTCCGGTCCGTGGGGCCCCGGCCTAAAAAGCGGTGCATGTGTGACTGATTCATACCTGCATCTCCTACCTCTGAAGTCTGCAGTAGCGTTCATCAAAATACCCTTTTACGCTAAAGCCCCACGGGCTGTAAACATAGCGCTAAAATGCAGCGGGAACAACCGCGGCGTGAACGCATCATGGTTCTTCCGGCAGCGCTTTGAACAGAAAGTTCACTGAGTTTTCCTCTGCGGACTTTCTGTTACAATTATATCTACGGGAAAGCCGCCGGTATTTCCGTAGATATAATTGACATGCTGCAATTTTCAAAACCGCGAAGGTTTTGGAGATTGCGGCATGTCCACAAGGCAGTTTTTACCGCAAAGTGGGCATGGGATTCGCTAGATTCCCATCCACTTTGCCTGTACTGTAAAACACAGCGATTTTTCCCGTGGCGCTTCCGACGTGCGCAAATCGCTGCATTTCCGTCCAGTGGTGCCCCAGCCTAAATAATTTTTTATACTGGTGACCAATCCACAGGTATGTGATCTGTTTGAACACCTAGAGCCCACACAGATCAGCAGTTGCAGCAGCCTCCGGTGCATGCAGCATGTTGCAGCATGTTGTGGAAATGCAGCATTTTCAGGTAAAAAAGCTGCGATTCAGCAAAAATATAAGTGTACACAACAGCAGAAAGTAGTCATAAACAAAACAATATGCCATTTTACCCTAAATCTGTGCACTCTTCCAATTTCATGTTAAAGAGGATTTCCCATGAACGTAACCCTCTTTAAATTTCTAGACAATTACAAATTAAACATTTTTGAGAATATAAATAATTAAAAAATTTGCAACTTCAGACAAGTGCCAGAGCATAGAAAGTTCCTGCAATAAATCGATTACTAGCCGGCAGCAGCTTCCTCCTCCCTCTTCCCTTCTCCATAGACTTCTGTGTGTCTATGTGAAGGAAAAGTGGTAGAAAACAATCTGATTATTGGAGAAGGAAACATTTCTTTCTCCAAACTATATAATTGGTGTTGTACTTTAAGCTTTAACTCATCTCTGCAAATAGACATGATGCCCTAACCCCTTGTTCACATCTGCATTGGTATTCCGTACAGGGGAGTCAACATGGAGAACGGAATACCAAACGCAATTGCAAGTGGTGTGCAGTAAAAGCACACAGATCCCCATAGACTATAATGGGGTCTGTGTGCTTGCCATGCTCTGCCCGCACAAATCATGAGGACAGGAAAGTAGATTGTGAAGTACTTTCCCGTCCACACGTTCCGTGCAGAGATCTTGCGGCAAGCACACGGACCCCATTATAGTCTATGGGGTCCGTGTGCTTTTACTGCACAACGCTTGCAATTGAGTTTGGTATTCCGTTCGTGGGGAGTCCCCAAATGTAATAATATCTGGCAACTGAGTGTTACCATAGGGTAGCAATACTGGATTCCCACCAATATGGGACAGAAACTGAACGGAAACCCGGCATACCCCATTATAGCAGATAGGGATTCCATTTTTCTAGCAGAGAAAGCACCCCTATTTTTTTTAGGTTTTGTTTTCTTGCCTATTTCTGGAGGACCCCTTTAACTAAAATGTTTCTACTAGTCACAAATGTAACCAGAAGTATAATAGCAATAACAATAATCTTATAGACAACCAAATCATAATCCGTCTACTTCCACTTTATGTCCCTAAACCCAATTCCCTGGAGCGATCCCTTGCAATTTAGCTGAGTAAATCCCTCCTATCCTCGCCGTTTAGAGGAATGTTTTCCTTTCATACAGTATGTGTTGTCCACAAGCTAAATTTAATAAAATATACATGGGAATATGACTTCTTTAATGGGATTTCCATTCCTGGAGCAGTACTGACTTTGTAGATAATGGGCGATAGGACTCCCACAACACACAGGGCTGCCAAAGGTCACTTCTACTAATGGTAAGAGACGCTCGTGTAAACTGTCACAATCAGAGGGTTCCTGGTCTCCGTACCGCGCTAGTTTGGACGCCATGTTTCTCATCGCTAGAATGTCATTTTTTTTTATAAATAATGGTCCTGATTCAAAAACATTTCACGGCCAAACTATTATTTATGAAGTAAAGTTTTAATGAGAAGACTAATAATACTTCGGAGGGAATGTGCGCCATGCTGAGATATTTTTCCATCATTGTTATTATTGTTATATTCTTTGCCAGTACAGATGGAGAAAGATATCACGGCCAAATGATGTGATCTGGCAAATCTCAGCATGAAGTAAATGTTCCGGATTGCATTGCTTCCATTCGAGCCATTTATATTATCGTGGATTCTCGGCTTAACATAGGTAGTGTTATTCACGCAACACGTATTTGGGAAAAATAGGATTTTGGCAACTAGTTGTATTTATCCGATGCAACAAAACTAAAAGATTTTGCTAAGTTTCCTAAAGTTTGCAGCTCTTGTGCAGACCTATGTGTCTCCATGGTAACAGACTGCATTGACTATTCCTGTATTTCCTGTACTTTGCTACATTTGTATCGTATTTGTTGCTAACCTCTATTGCGGCTGCAGGATCAGACTACGCTCAGTTTATATGTAGTCTGTAACCATAAAAACAAAGAAATATGAATAGATGCTGTAGACACAAAACGGCAGGAGATTTTTAATCAAAACGTTTTGTAAAGGAGAACATTTCCTTTAGCGATGTTAAGCCTTTTTGGATAAACCATCCCAAGCAGTGGCGTAACTACCGCCATAGCAGCAGAGGCAGCTGCCACAGGGCCCGGGACATTAGGGGCCCAGTCACAGCCGCTACCGCTGCTATCATTATACTCGGGGGTCTTTTCGGACCCCTGAGTATAATGATCGGCGGAGCGGGAGAGGTAAGAAACAAAAAAACACTGTTACTTACCTCTCCACAATCCATGCAGACTTTGGCTTAGTCGTCTGACGTCTCATAACTCCGGCCTGCGTCCCGGGTCATGTGACGTCTGACGTGATTGAAGATCAACTACTTCGGAAGCCGACAGCGTAGGAGACGGGAGATAGGTGAGTAACAGTATTTTTTTATGTTTTTCTCCCCCTGGGTTTCCGATTATTATACTCTGGGGTTTGAAAAGACCCCAGAGTATAATAATTGTTTATGGGTGTCCACAGTGGGACATAATACTGTGTGCAGGGGCCACTATGGGGGATAATACTGTGTGCAGGGGCCACTATGGGACATAATACTGTGTGCAGGGCCACTATGGGGGATAATACTGTGTGCAGGGGCCACTATGGGGTATAATACTGTGTGCAGGGGCCACTATGGGGGATAATACTGTGTGCAGGAGCCACTATGGGACATAATACTATGTGCAGGGGCCACTATGGGGGATAATACTGTGTGCAGGGGCCACTATGGGGGATAATACTGTGTGCAGGGGCCACTATGGGGCATAATACTGTGTGCAGGGGCCACTATGGGGGATAATACTGTGTGCCGGGGCCACTATGGGGCATAATACTGTGTGCAGGGGCCACTATGGGGCATAATACTGTGTGCAGGGGCCACTATGGGGGATAATACTGTGTGCAGGGGCTACTATTGGGGATAATACTGTGTGCAGGGGCCACTATGGGGGATAATACTGTGTGCAGGGGCCACTATGGGGGATAATACTGTGTGCAGGGGCCACTATGGGGGATAATACTGTGTGCAGGGGCCACTATGGGGCATAATACTGTGTGCACGGACCACTATTGGGGATAATACTGTGTGCAGGGGCCACTATGGGACATAATACTGTGTGCAGGGGCCACTATGGGACATAATACTGTGTGCAGGGGCCACTATGGGACATAATACTGTGTGCAGGGGCCACTATGGGACATAATACTGTGTGCAGGGGCCACTATGGGGGATAATACTGTGTGCAGGGGCCACTATGGGGGATAATACTGTGTGCAGGGGCCACTATGGGGGATAATACTGTGTGAAGGGGCTACTATGGGGCATATTAGAGCGCGCAGGAATGTGTAGGAGGGGTCGGTTGAGGTCTCTGGCGTCGGTGTCGGTCGGGGCCCGCCATTTCTAGTTACACCACTGATCCCAAGCATCAGGGATGTACAATATGTTCTACTATTTTAAGTGTCAACATGTTTGTTTCTTATTGTTCTAAGAACTTACAGTACATTTCAATGTGCCATTATTCTGCTATCTAACGTGCCAGTGTGCCAATGTCCTATGATGAGTGGCTTTGTGCCATTGTTCTACAATCGAACATTTTGTGGGTCATCGTGCCTCTGTTGTAGTGTCACATTGTATTGTTCAAGCATCTCAAATATCTTTGTGGCAGGAATTTGAACTGATCAAGGAAACCTCACAGCAACATGAAGATGATTTCCAATCCATAGGCTTCATGTCAGTTTGGTACACATAAACTAGGAGTGTTTCCATAGTATCAGCCATAGGGTCTCCTATAGTAGATTATACAGAACCAACAGGTCATGTGTATAATCATATTTAAGTTGCAACTATCAGTGTGTCATATAATATTCTACAGACTCCTACAGTGAGACAATCAAACCTGTAGTAGTAAGGAAAGAGACAAAATGTGTCTAGTTTTTGGGTGCAACTATACTAATCCATACTAGTAGCTACAACCAAAGGATCCCCATAATAATGACATGTAAAAGCTACAGGGCCCCAGTATCAGTCCTGCCCATCAGCATCAGTTCACCAGTAAAAATGCAGCCACTCACCTTAAGTAATAATGTAGCCAGTCAATACCAGTAACTTTACAGGCAATTGCCCTCAGAACCAGTGCAGCCACAGACCACCAATAACAGTACAGTCACTCACCCCAATAGCAGTGCAGACACAGACCACTAATAACAGTGCAACCCAGTGGTGTAACTAAAGTCTTGTGGACTCCGATGCAATCTTTTGTCTGGGCCCCCTGCCTCATCCCTATAGCGAATTCTTGATAGCGATGGTTATGGGTGCTAAGGGGTTTAATCCACCTTAGTGGAAGCTGCAATCTCAATACTAATACTAGTGCTTATAGGCCCCTAAGGCTCCTGGGCCCCGGTACGACTGCAACCACTCACCTCCAATGGCAGTGCAGCAATTCAGCTCCATTAACAGTGCCGCCACTCACTCCCAGTAACAGTGGAGCAACAGATCTCATGTTTGAGTACAGCCACAGAACACTAATAGCAGTGAAGTCATTCCCCCCATAACAATGCAGCCTTTAAGCCCCAGTAATAGTGCAGTCTCTCACCCACTCCTCATAACAGTGTAAGCACAGACCTCCAGTATGAGTTCATCCATTCAGCCCCAGTACCAGTACAGCAACAGACCTCCAATTTGAGTACAACCACAGAACACCAATAACAGTGCAACCACTCCCAGTAACAGTGTAACCACTAACCCTCAGTAACAGTGCAGCCACTCACCTCCAATAACAGTGCAGCCACTCACCCCCAGTAACAGTGCAGCCAATCACTCCCAGTAACAATGTAACCAATAACCCCCAGTAACAGTGCAGCCACGCACCCCCAGTAACAGTGTAACCACTAACCCTCAGTAACAGTGCAGCCGCTCACCCCCAGTAACAGTGCAGCCAATCACTCCCAGTAACAATGTAACCAATAACCCCCAGTAACAGTGCAGCCACTCACCCCCAGTAACAGTGCAGCCACTCACCTCCAGTAACAGTGCAGCCACTCACCCCCAGTAACAGTGCAGCCAATCACTCCCAGTAACAATGTAACCAATAACCCCCAGTAACAGTGCAGCCACTCACCCCCAGTAACAGTGCAGCCACTCACCCCCAGTAACAGTGCAGCCAATCACTCCCAGTAACAATGTAACCAATAACCCCCAGTAACAGTGCAGCCACGCATCCCCAGTGACAGTGTAACCACTAACCCTCAGTAACAGTGCAGACATGCACCCCCAGTAACAGTGCAGCCACTCACCCTCAGTAACAGTGCAGACATGCACCCCCAGTAACAGTGCAGCCACTCACCCTCAGTAACAGTGCAGCCACTCACCCCCAGTAACAGTGCAGCCACTCACCCTCAGTAACAGTGCAGACATGCACCCCCAGTAACAGTGCAGCCACTCACCCTCAGTAACAGTGCAGACATGCACCCCCAGTAACAGTGCAGCCACTCACCCTCAGTAACAGTGCAGCCACTCACCCCCAGTAACAGTGCAGCCACTCACCTTCAGTAACAGTGCAGCCAATTACTCCCAGTAACAGTGCAGCCACTCACCCTCAGTAACAGTGCAGACATGCACCCCCAGTAACAGTGCAGCCACTCACCCTCAGTAACAGTGCAGCCACTCACCCCCAGTAACAGTGCAGCCAATTACTCCCAGTAACAATGTAACCAATAACCCCCAGTAACAGTGCAGCCATGCATCCCCAGTGACAGTGTAACCACTAACCCTCAGTAACAGTGCAGACATGCACCCCCAGTAACAGTGCAGCCACTCACCCCCAGTAACAGTGCAGCCACTCACCCTCAGTAACAGTGCAGCCAATCACTCCCAGTAACAATGTAACCAATAACCCCCAGTAACAGTGCAACCACTCACCCCCAGTAACAGTGCCGCCACTCACCCCCAGTAACAGTGCAGCCACTCACTCCCAGTAACAGTGCATCCAATCACTCCCAGTAACAGTGCAGCCACTCACCCCCAGTAACAGTGCAGCCACTCACTCCCAGTAACAGTGCAGCCACTCACCCCCAGTAACAGTGCAGTCACTCACTCCCAGTAACAGTGCAGTCACTCACTCCCAGTAACAGTGCAGCCACTCACCCCCCAGTAACAGTGCAGCCACTCACCCCCAGTAACAGTGCAGCCACTCACCCCCAGCAACAATGCAACCAGTCAACCTCAGCAGATTTCAATAGTTGTTCTACTGCATCTGTTGCCATACAATAATATATCAATCTTCTTAGCCCCTCCTGCTCTATAACAGGCTGTATACCGATTGTACAGCATTTTCCATGTGACAGGTTTCCTTTAAGGACTCCAGTGGTGGCAGGAACTCCACATAGTACCAGCTTAATGTCACTCAATAGCACCAACTCGACTAGTTCCTCTCCCTCCTGAAGTTCTGGCATGTTGATCAATTGCTTATGTGGCAATCCTGAACAAATATACCACTGGTTTGCCAATATTGCCTTACCACAGGAAAGGACACTTTGTTTTAATTTACATATCTAAGAGGATCTGTACAGAGAATGTCCAGGGATTCAGACATTGCAAAACTATACAAAAACTATGTTTTGGGTCTGTCCAAGTCTGTCTTCTCCAAATGGCAGAGCTATATACAGTATGTGTGACAGTAACAGTGCAGTCACTGATCCCAGTAACGGTGCAGCCACAGACCACCAATAACAGTGCAGCCACTCACTCCAAGTAACAGTGCTCTGCTCCTCCCCCTTGTTACAGTGTAACCAATCACTCTCAATGACAATGCAGCTATTTAACCCCAATAACAGTGCAGCCACATTACCAATAACAGTGCAGTCACTCACACCCATTAACAGTGCAGTCACTCACCCCTGTAACAGTGTACAAACTGATATATGTACAGTTTTGAGTCTAAGTCCGTATTCTCCCAATAGCACAGGGTAACAGTAACAGTACACACAGTTGCCCTCAGTAACAGTGCAGTCGTTCACCCCATTGACGGAGTGCAAGCACTCACCACCAGTATCAGTGCAGCCGCAGACCACTAATAACAGTGCAGTCACTCCAAGTAACAGTGCAGTTTCTCACCCCACCCCCCTGTTACAGTGTAACCACAGACCTCCAAAATGAGTGCAACCATTCAGCCCCAGTAATAGTGTAGCCACAAACCACCGATAACAGTGTAGCCACTCACCTTCAATAACAGTGCAGCCACTCACCTTCAATGACAGTACAGCCATTCAGCCTTAGTAACAGTGCAGGCACAGACCACCAATAACAGTGCAGTCACTCCTAGTAACAATGCAGACACAGACCACCAATAACAGTGCAGCCACCACAGACCACCAATAACAGTGCAGTCAGTCACTCCCAGTAACAGTACAGCAACTGTTATAATTGCAGTTTTGAGTCTAAGTCCGTTTTATCACAATGGCAGGGCTATATATGTGTGTGTGAGTGTATATATATAATACACAAGTGATTATTTTCTGCTATACAATGTAATATATATATATATATATATATATATATATATATATATATACAGTGGCGTAACTAGGAATGGCGGGGCCCCGTGGCGAACTTTTGACATGCCCCCCCCCCCCCCGACACCGAAGATCTCGACCGAGTCCCTCCTACGCATTCTTGCGCGCTCTATTATGACCAATAGTGGTCCCTGCACACAGTATTATGTACCATAGTGTCCCCTGCACACAGTATTATGCCCCATAGTGGCCCCAGTACACAGTGTTATGTCCCATAGTGGCCCCTGCACACAGTATTATGTCCCATAGTGTCCCCTGCACACAGTATTATGCCCCATAGTGGCCCCTGCACACAGTATTATGTCCCATAGTGGTCCCTGCACACAGTATTATGTCCCATAGTGTCCCCTGCACACAGTATTATGCCCCATAGTGGCCCCTGCACACAGTATTATGTCCCATAGTGGCCCCTGCACACAGTATTATGTCCCATAGTGGCCCCTGCACACAGTATTATGTCCCATAGTGGCCCCGGCACACAGTATTATACCCCATAGTGGCCCCTGCACACAGTATTATGTCCCATAGTAGCCCCGGCACACAGTATTATACCCCATAGTGGCCCCTGCACACAGTATTATGTCCCATAGTGGGCCCCTGCACACAGTATTATGTCCCTTAGAGGCCCCTGCACACCGTATTATACCCAATAATGGCCCCTGCACACAGTATTATGTCCCATAGTGGCCCCTACAGGAATAAATACTGTCACGTCACCCGCTGACCGCTAATACCAGGACAATTGTGGATAAAAAATCTGGTCATGTGCATTACAATTTAGTAACTCCATGTGCCTCATATTAATAGCAGTTAACCCCATCATGTCCCTTACATTAACCCTTGTGTACCTCACATAAGAGTTACTGATACGTGAGAGACATGGAGGTAATAATAAAGTATCTTCATTAGTATTACCCCCATATATCTCACATATCAGTAACTCTTATGGTGAGGCACACAGAGGTTAATGTGAGGGACATGATAGGGTTAACTGCTATTAATATGAGGCACATGGAGTTTCTAAAACAAAAGTAATCACCCCAAATGCCTGATATTAAGTATAGTAACCCCAGTACGTACCTGTGTATCTTTAGTTTCATTTTCCTTCTTCCTTTCTTCCTCTTCAGTGCAGGATGGCAGGAGCTCGGCAGGGATAAGCCCCGCCTCCTGGGCTCTCCTCAGCCCTCTCATTGGTGGACAGAGGACAGGTAGAGAAAGGGAGGGGGGGAGAGAGGGGGAGTGTCCTGAAGCGCTGACAGGAGCCAGACCTGCAGTGTGTCAGCCTGTGTGTCAGCCGTTGCTGCAGCTTCGGGGCCCCCTGTTGGTGGAAAGTATTCCACCAACAGGGGGCCCCGATCATTATACTCAGGGGTCCGAAAAGACCTCAGAGAATAATGATAGCAACAGTAGCAGCTGTCACCGGGCCCCTAATATCCCGGGCCCTGTGGCAGCTGCCTCTGCTGCCCCCGTGGTAGTTACGCCACTATATATATATATATATATATATATATATATATATATATATATATATATTACTGCCACTTTTAGCAACTGAATTTGGTCTCCAGTCCCGGTTGAACCATGATAACCCTATGCCTAACCATATGAGTACACCATCAGCAGGAGATCCTCAAAAATTCTAAGACAACATGTTGGAAGTGTTAGATTCCTGTAAGGCATCTTCCCCAGCGATAACTTGTGCAATGTGAATCTTTAATACTTGTGTTTATTTATTAACATGTGGTCGCTCACTGTGAATTATACTGACAACTATTTGCCTGAGGACTCACAAAATGAAAATCTCAAACAATGAGTCAAGTGTGCTCGAAATTATTGCCGTAATTATAGAAAACATCTGTGGTATGACAAGATGTCAGATTGCAAGATGTGATAAATTATAATAATACTTGGTGGTAAATTGAATTAAGTTTCCAATAGATCTGGATAATATTGGGTCAAATGCATGAATTAAGGAAAGGGAAAAGTCAACGGAGAACGAAAAGAACAGAAAAGAGAATATCATGTACTGGTGACTATATAAACACGCGGCCAATTACTGTAGAGCTGAGGAATCTGATACATTTTTGGGCACTTTTGGGCAAGATTTACATGTTAAGCTTTCCATTTCAAGAACCTAGTAAGGGTATAATGAGCCGCTAACTAGACCACAGTCATTAGGATGAGGGAGGCCGAATGAGGCAGATCTTGGCATCACCAAACATGGTTCAACCATAGTTCATACAGAAACAAGGGACTCACCCTTACTACAAATCTCTGCTTTATTCATGAATGGGTTTTCTATTATTTTTAGATAAAAGGAGGGTTTGGGGTTTTTTTTCGACAAGGATAGCTCATATAGACAGTCCCACCTCTGGCTCCCACAAGTGTCACTCACCTCGGCAGGGACCGGGATTTGTAAGCGACACCGCGGGCCCCTCAAACACTATCATTATACTCAGGGGTCTTTTCAGACCCCCGAGTATAAGGATCGGAGGTCCAGGGGAGGTAAGTGAACATAAAAAACAGTGTTACTTACCTCTCCAGGTTCAAGACAGGCTTCGGGCCTACTTCTATGACGTTCCTGAAGTCACATGACCGGGGCCTGCGTCCCGAGTCATGTGCCATCCTGGACATCATTGAAGATGGCCGACACCACCGAGGAGTACAGCGGAGACAGGAAAAGGTAAGTAACAGTGTTTTTTATGTTGGTATCCCTCCTCGGTCTCCGATTATTATACTCTGGGGTCTGAAAAGACTCAAATATTGCATTATTCCCCCCATCAGTATGTCTTTGGAGTATGGGAGTTAATCTACGCAAACGCAGGGAGAACGTACAAACACCTTGCAGACATAGCCCCAGGCAGGACTCCAGCACTGCAGTGCTAACTACTGAGCCACCATGCTGCCTATAAACAGGGGTGAACCTACCTTTGTGGCCGCCCGAGGCGGACGACAGAAAGCTGCCCCCCCCCCCCCCCCCGGGAGGAGGGGGTGGAGCGAAGGGGACTTGGCAAAGCGGCGTTAGCAGGCAGAGAGCAGGCAGGGAGAGGACCTGCTCTCTGCCTGAGCGTGAGGGGAGGCCGCTGGAGCAGCGCTGCTGCAGCGGCCTCCCCAATCCACCGCTCGGTGACGCTAAGCCAGTCCAAGACAGCTTGTCCTGGACTGGCTTAGGTAAGCAAAAATGCCGCCCTACCCCGGGGCCCTAGCATAGCACCGCCTGAAGCGGTTGCTTCAGTTCGCCTCATGGGAGGTGCGGCGCTGCCTATAAAGATGGCGTTTCTTTGTAGCATTGCAAGAACTCTTGGCTGCTGTTGCCACAATGAAACTAGAGCAAGGAGAGAAATACATGGTTAGCGTAAGGCTGCCCTCAGATAAGTCATGGTGACCGAATCCCTTTAATCAGAAGGGGAAGTATTTTAGATGAGATGTTACCAGAGATAAGACATAGGGAAGCTGATACCCAATAACGGAACAAACCAAAAGAAAGGGAAAACCTCACAAAAGAGACCAAAGTACAGGACGTGAGCTGAGAGAGTCGCACATGCCAATAGGAAGAGGATCATGTGCAGTTCTGAGCGTTCTGGCACTCCCTCACATGGGCTTATACACAGGACTCTGTTCACTGCGGAGTCTGGGGAGCCCCGTACTGTACAGACGGCAGATCACTACATATTAGGAGCAGCACGGATATCAAATATTAGCACAAGAATTCACGGCTAATGCCAAGAACAGAGGTAATAACATTATTATAGCTCCTATAGAGGCAGGCACCTGGCTGCAAAAGAAAAAACGACATAGAAATAAATAAGGAAATATATTCGATTCACTTTCATTAACGGGACTGTCACGTGACCTGTATCTGTACTCACACACAGTGGCGTAACTACCACCATAGCAGCGGTAGCAGCTGCCACAGGGCCCGGGACATTAGGGGCCCGGTGACAGCTGCTACCGCTGCTATCATTATTCTCGGAGGTCTTTTCGGACCCCTGAGTATAATGATCGGGGCCCCCTGTTGGTGGAATACTTTCCACCAACAGGGGGCCCCGAAGCTGCAGCAACGGCTGAGACACAGGAGCTGCAGGTCTGGCTCCTGTCAGCGCTTCAGGACGCTCCCCCTCTCTCCCCCCTCCCTTTCTCTGCTGTCCTCTGCCCACCAATGAGAGGAGGAGGCGGGGCTTATCCCTGCCGAGCTCCTGCCGTCTGCACTGGAGGAAGAAGGAAAGTGAAACTAAAGCTACACAGGTACGTACTGGGGTTACTTATTAATGTCAGGCATATGGGGTGATTACTTGTGTTTTAGTAACTCCATGTGCCTCATATTAATAGCAGTTAACCCCATCATCTCCCTCACAATAAACCCTGTGTGCCTCACCATAAGAGTTACTGATATGTGAGACATATGGGGGTAATAGTAATGAAGATACTTTATTATTACCTCCATGTCTCTCACATATCAGTAACTGTTATGGTGAGGCACACAGGGGTTAATGTGAAGGAGATGATGGGGTTGTCACGGAGCAAAGGTATACGTCTTCCTCCGGATGGTCTTTTGAATCAACAGGGACGCAAGAGGTCGGGAGACAACAGCAATTTATTGTAATCCACAAAGTTAGTAGCCGGCGGCGGTCACATCAACCGTAATAACAATAAGTCCACAGAAGTCACAATCCAATGATAGCTTTGGTTCCTTGGTCCTGTAACTAAATTCTGGCTCTCTGCAGAGCTGTGCACAGGCCGGCTAACACATACTAACTGCTAGCTATATACTATATACTAAACTGTTACACCTATACCTGGGGGTGGGAAGGGCTGAGCCACAGATCCTTCCCCCCTCACCTATGCCAAGGAGAGCAGACTCCCTGTCTACTATGGACAATGCACCATCCAACATCTTCTTGGAGACACTGATCAGATTATCTCCACCCATTGTCCTCACTAGTTAGAGGTATTTGCATACAATGTGCTAACACACTAGACCCGAATCAGCCAACTACACACTGATGTTTACAACAGGTTAGAGAATACATTCCACATGAAATATATATTACACATTGCCTATAGTATAGACTCTAACCATCCCGTGACAACCCCTCCCCCTCTCAAAACATGTGCATGACACAATTGGCCTACACAGGTAAATTGGGGAATGCACATCAGTCTCTATAGCTCATATGTCCTCCTGCCGGGATAACCCATCCGCGTTCTGGTGTTGGTTCCCTCGGCGGTACTGAATGGTAAAGTTGTAGGGTTGAAGGGCTGGCATCTGTCAGAAAATCCGGTGGATCCATGTTGGCTTCTCCCTGAGCTTGGCTTCGGGTCACTGCTCCCACAAAGTGGCACTGTAGATTTCCAACATCGTTGCCTAACAGAACATCGGCCGGCAGCCCGCTCATCACACCAATTGTGCATCGTTTTGGTCCATAACCATAGTCGAGTTCCACGGTAGCTTTAGGAATACGTCTTTGAGTACCCCCTGCCAACTTGATAGAAATGCCAGGACCCTCCTCTAGGGCCTCGGGTCGCACAACTCGGGGGTCCGCTACCGTTAGGAAAGCTCCCGAGTCCCGGAATCCAACAACTGTTCGGCCATCCAGTAGGACCTCCTGCAAGTGCTTCCTCTGAAGGTTTGCGGGATGTGTGGCGGAAGGCTGAATCCCATAGACCCCTGGAGGTGGAACAGATGTGTCATTCATGGAGTCATCTGGAAATGGGGCCAAACTTTCTGTCCTAGGAGTGGTTCCCAGGTAGTGAATAGGCCGGGATGCCACGGTGGCCCGTGCCCCCATGTTAACAGGGCAACTAGCTTGCAAATGTCCAGGCCGCCCGCACCCAAAACATCTGCGCTCTAGCATTCTTCCAGTAGGTCGTTGTCTAGGGACAGGGTTGTTCATAGCTGGAGGCCGATGGGCTGGGGCAGGGGTAGAGGGGGAATTGTAATCCTGAGGCCGGGCACGAAAGGTGGTTGGCTGGCTGAAGGGTGTCTGGCGGACTGTGGTAGTTTTCCGCTCCTCTGCAAACAACCTCTTCCACTGCGGCTTGATGGTCAGGCCCTCATCTGCAAGAGAAGCAGCTTGCTCAACTGTGGCTGGGTTCCATTCCAGCACCCACTCACGGATCTCAGCGGGGCACTGGGAAAAGAACTGTTCCTTAAGTATGACTTGGAGGATCTTATCGACTGTGACAGCCTCCTCTCCTTCTAGCCAGCGCTTGCATGCTTGCTTCAACTTGTGGGCGAACATGTGGAAGGAGCTTCCCCCATTGTAAGACAAAGAGCGGAACTGAACTCGGTAGGTCTCTGGAGTGACTGCATAATACTTCTGCACCGCTCTTTTAATGGCCTCATAGTCCCGCTGATCACTAGGGTCCATGGCTCTGAGAGCTTCCGCAGCCCCATCTCGTAGGTGCCCCACCAGATACCGGACCCAATCCTTCTCTGGGACTTCCATCAGGTGGCACTGGTGTTCGAAGTCCTGAAAATATCCATCAACATCCCCAGCCGCTTCCTCAAAGGTCTTGAAGTGTTTATGGGAGACATATGGTGGTTCTCTCACTGTTGGGCTGGGGGTCGACGTTTGATTATAATTCCTCATAGTTATCTCAGCCATTCGCATTTCATGCGCCATTCTTTCCTTTTCATGCGCCATTCTCTGTTCCTCCTTCTCCGTTTCCTGAGCCCTCTGTAATGCTCTACTCCTTTGCTCTGCAGTTGCTCCTAGCCCCAGCACTGCCAATTCCTCCTCATACAAAACAACCCATCTGCTCTTTTGGGTCTGTACCTGCCACTCCTGTATCTCTACTGTCTCCTGGGGGCAGCCCTCCTCATGGTCGCTTTGCAGGGTCATCTCCTCCAGTGCCTCGATCAGTTGCTCTTTCGTTCTTCCCTGGTAACTCAGGTTTAGTTCCCGGGCCCTTACTTGTAGACTTGCCATAGTCCAGTTCCTGTATTCTGAGGTTGTGGCTCCATTAATCGCTGGGCTGCTGTAGTCCATCTCGCTATCCGCTGTTGATCCCACCGCTGCCACCAGTTGTCACGGAGCAAAGGTATACGTCTTCCTCCGGATGGTCTTTTGAATCAACAGGGACGCAAGAGGTCGGGAGACAACAGCAATTTATTGTAATCCACAAAGTTAGTAGCCGGCGGCGGTCACATCAACCGTAATAACAATAAGTCCACAGAAGTCACAATCCAATGATAGCTTTGGTTCCTTGGTCCTGTAACTAAATTCTGGCTCTCTGCAGAGCTGTGCACAGGCCGGCTAACACATACTAACTGCTAGCTATATACTATATACTAAACTGTTACACCTATACCTGGGGGTGGGAAGGGCTGAGCCACAGATCCTTCCCCCCTCACCTATGCCAAGGAGAGCAGACTCCCTGTCTACTATGGACAATGCACCATCCAACATCTTCTTGGAGACACTGATCAGATTATCTCCACCCATTGTCCTCACTAGTTAGAGGTATTTGCATACAATGTGCTAACACACTAGACCCGAATCAGCCAACTACACACTGATGTTTACAACAGGTTAGAGAATACATTCCACATGAAATATATATTACACATTGCCTATAGTATAGACTCTAACCATCCCGTGACAGGGGTTAACTGCTATTAATATGAGGCACATTGAGTTACTAAATTGTAATGCACATGACCAGATTTTTTATCCACAATTTGTCCTGGTATAGCGGTCAGCGGGTGACGTGACAGTATTTAGTCCTGTAGGGGCCACTATGGGACATAATACTGTGTGCAGGGGCCACTATTGGGTATAATACTGTGTGCAGGGGCCACTATTGGGTATAATACTGTGTGCAGGGGCCACTATTGGGTATAATACTGTGTGCAGGGGCCACTATTGGGTATAATAATGTGTGCAGGGGCCACTATGGGACATAATACTGTGTGCAGGGGCCACTATTGGGTATAATACTGTGTGCAGGGGCCACTATGGGACATAATACTGTGTGCAGGGGACACTATTGGGGATAATACTGTGTGCAGGGGCCACTATGGAACATAATAGAGCGCGCAGGAATGCGTAGGAGGGACTCGGTCGAGATCTTCGGTGTCGGGGGGGCCCCATGGCAAAAGTTCGCCACGGGGCCCCGCCATTCCTAGTTACGCCACTGCTCACACAATATGGTATCGCTGGGCGTCCAACTGGGAGTGTTTACGCAGATGGGGACCTGAAAGTTCCCTTATGTGCTCCACTTACAGGAATTTGGTGGTCCCTGTACTCATGAATGCTGTAGGTCCCAATGTTTGGACCCCCAGCGATCACACACTTATTACAGTTCGGGAAAAAGGTTTTACTGTGGGACAGCTGCTTTAGGACTCGTTCACACTGAGGTTTTTTGGCAGTGGATTTTGACACGGAATCCTAGTAGTGGAAAAAAGAAACGACGTGTCCCTTCTTCCCGTGGATTCTGCGGCTGACTCAGCTGTGGAGACAGCGCGAGATTTTGCATCACGCAGCACGTTACTCCGTGTGATCTCACCCTAAGGACCCCTTAACACGGAGTATACGCTCGCTGATGCTGAATGTGTAACACGTTCCCAATCAACGGCGTTAAAACAGATCCCATTGCTTTCTATGGGAGCCGGCATACGTGCGCTCCCCATAGAAATGAATGGGCTGCTTTTTTCACTATTGCTTTCAATGTGATACAAGCGTATCACATACTCCGTGTGAAGGGGCCCTAAGATATGTGGTGCTACCTCCTCTCCATATTTAGGACTCTAGGAAAGTTGGGTGACACCTCCTTCCACCTGTAATGTATACAGCAATATTTTAGACTTGGGGGAATCCTGGATAAAAATTTCCTCAAGGCACCCCCAACATATAATTTTTTACCAAAAGTGAAAGTCTTACTTGTAAAATTAGAAAACCTCAAGCCAACCACATCACAAGTGTTTTTTGGATGCATTTTTTATGCTTTTTTAACTGCACCTTGTGAATACAACCTCACATCTACACTATCCTATACTTCCCAACCAACCACCCCCACCCAGAAAATATAAAAAATTCACCTTTTATCTTTTATTCACCTTTCAATGTAAAACTCCACAGTGGCAAAACACACAGATATATGGCTCCCCAGTGGCCCAACATAGTATAATGCTCCCTTATTGTCCTCCACACAGTATAATGTTCACCAATGTCCCTCAGACACTTAATAATACTCCCTATTAGGCCCCATACACTTTTCACAGCAACCCAGTGGCCCCGAGACACCTAATAATGATACCCAGTGGCACCAGAAACTCAATAATGGTACCCAGTGCCCCCCATGCACCTAATAATGATCCTCAATAACCCCCAGACAAGTAATAATGCTCAACAGTGTCTTCCAGACACCTAATAATGACCCAGTGGCCCTAAATATCTAATAATGTGGAGCCAAAAACCTAGTAATGGTCCTCAGTGGTCCCCAGACACTTAGTAATGCTCCGCAGACTCCCCTATACAAGTAATAATGCACCCAGTGGCCCCAGACATCTAATATGGTACTCATTGGACACCAGACACCTAATAATGCACCAAATTCCTATTAATGTTCCCCAGTGACCCCCAGACACCTAATAATGGGCTAATTGGAACCCAGATACTCATTAATGCTTGCCAGTGTCCCCCAACTATTTAATAAAGCTTCCCAATGATCACAAATGACTAATATTGCTCTTCTCTGCTCCCCAGGCACCTAATAATGTCCCCAGTCACCTAATAATGCTCCCCAGTGGCCCCCAGGTACCTAATAATGCTCCCCTCGGTTCCCCAGTCACCTGTAATGCTCCCCTGTGGCCCCCAGGCACCTAATAATGCTCCCCTCTGCTTCGCAAGAACTTAATAATGCTACTCTGTGGCCCCCAGGTACCTAATAATTTCTCCCCTCTGCCCCCCAAGAACTTAATAATGCTACCCTATGGCCCCCAGACACCTATTAAAGCTCCCCAGGCATCTAATAATGCTCCCCTCTTCTCCCAAGGCACCTAATAATGCTCCCTAGTGGCCCCACGCTGTAGTTGTATCATATAAATAAAACCTGGGTAAAAAATATGCAAATCTATTCTCCAGGATGTAATTAGGAGAAGAGTGTACTCTGTATGCCGCCCTCTAGAGGGCAGCATCCTTACCATCATGTATGACTCAGTTAAAAAATCTACTGTCATGATGCGGATTTAATTGCCAAATTAGTATTTCTATTCCAAAAGGAACAGATTCCCAGCTACGGACAGCGCTGTTTTGGCCTTTTGGGCCTCCTCAGCATAGCGTAGGGATACTGATTTGGCAGAGTGAGAGACTATAGACCAGGGTCAGGGGATAATCGTACACATCAGGGAGAGTGTGTGCCTACATAGGCAGTACAGAGACTTACAAGTCATTCCTGCTCCACTAGGGATTCTGGGTAAAATACTGTATATGCAAATCTATTCTCCAGGATGTAATTAGGAGAACAGTGCGCTCTGTACACCGCCCTCTCGAGTGCAGCATCCTTAACATCATGCATGACTCAGTTAAAAAGTCTACTGTCATGATGCGGATTTAATTGTCAAATTAGTATTTCTATTCCAAAAGGAACAGATTCCCAGCTATGGACAGTGCTGTTTCGGCCTATTGGGCCTCCTCAGCATAGCGCAGGGATACTGATTTAGCAGAGTGAGAGACTATAGACCAGGGTCACACACACACTCTCCCTGATAAATAAAACCTGTAATACTTGCTCATCCTTGGACCCCCAGAACTGTCTTCTACTCTCTTCTTCTTATCTCCTAGCAGGATGCTGATGGCCATTCCCTCCAGAATGTCAGCACCCGACGATCGCTGATATACAGTATATACTGTATATATGTAGTTGGCTGTCTTCTAGGTACAATTTTGACAAGACTAAATAGGACTATAAAGAGTTATTTCCATTCTATAATGGTTTGGTATACCGATAGGACATTCTGAATGTTGGACCTCTAAGTCCGCCATTGATCCCACTTTTAGTGGCTTGAACACCTTTAGCAATAGGACAGAATATTCCGTTTTTGCATCCATTACATTCTCCTTTGATCTCATTCACTTGACCCCATTGTGTAGCCACAGGCAATAGATAATCGGTTACTTAGGAGTATTTTCCTCCATTTATAGCCAATAGATTTGATATATCAATACATTTTGCTCGGTGACAAAGGATGAGAAGCGAGCTTGGCCGACCTTCGCCTTGACAACCGTGTGCTACTTTTTCCATAGCAGAAGAAATCTATTTTTTCTTAGGTTTCTATTCCTGCGAGAGCCTTCCAGCTGGATTCCTGGGCAGGATTACGTAACAAGCATTGTCTCCACTTGTCAGGAAGGAAAGTACTGCAGATACTCAGACTTATTGCCTTATTAACAAAGATATTCTCTGGCGTAACGCATCGGGGAGAGCTAAAAATGCTAAACTCTAATACTGAAATCCATTGCAAAAATAAGCACATTAAAGTCAGACTTTGCTTCTTTATATTAGGATTTATGATTAGTTTTTATTTAAATCATTGTTGCAAAGTCAGTAAATAATTTCGCAGCAGATTTGCCTTAAAAAAATTGAGTGTAATTAGGTAATTGAGCACTAGATGGCACTATCATTTGGCATGCAGCTCAGACACCTGTTATATATAATGCTCCAGAGAGCCTAGAAGAGTTCAATGTACACAGTCCAGTCATATTAATGTGACCGCCGCCTACTTTTGACGTCAACGTTAAATAACCAATCGCAGAAGGCACGTGTCATCAGCCATCTGGGTGCACTCATCATTGTGGAAGGATCAACACAAGTATACATCTATCCTTGCGGACCATGTTCACCCCTACATGCGAATTGTTTTCCCTCAGGATGATGGCATCTACCAGCAGGACAATGCGACATGTCATAAAGCTCGCAGTTTATGTACGTGGTTCGAGGAGCACCAGGATGAGTTTACCATACTCCCTTGGCCTGAAAATTCCCCAGACTTGAACCCAATCGAGAATCTGTGGGACCACCTCAGTCGGGTTGTTCGCGCTATGAATGCTCAACCACGTAACCTAGCACAGTTGGAGTCAGCATTGCTCAACATCCCAGTGACCATCATCACAACATCCCCTCTCTTCCTGCACATCTCGCAGCGGTCCGCTCTGCCAAAGGGGGTTATTCTGGATTATGACAGGTGGTCACATTAATGTGACTGGACTGTGTACAATATAATGGAACTTCATCCTTCATTAATGATGGCTGTAGGAAAAACAGCGGTGTGTTGCGCTGTGGATTACCCGGCAGCGCTTCTTTGCTGCGGCCCGTTACCTAAGTCTTCATGAAGAATTGAAATGTGTGCAGGGTCTTGCTGGGTAGTCTGTTCGTTGACTGTATAAACGTGGTGCATTGTCAGTTTTTCTGCTGCTATGTCCAATATGGCTGCAGCACATTCTACCTTTCTTTCTCAGTCTTTGGGTGTGTACATAAGGAGCAGTCTTCCCCCTTCACCATCCATTATTACTACTACTGGTTTTATGTGTAATTTTTCCAGGAGTGACTGTAAAATAGCAAACAAATAGCTAAGAAAAGCTCAAGTGAGTAAAACATAGGAGATCCAGGAACACTGAACTGCAAATACAGCACAAATACATGCAGACACGCAGATAAAATTATCTTTGCCACAGAAAAAGAGCAATCTATGAACACAATGAGGAAAGCTACTTGTTGTCTATGAATAATATCCCACCTGTAACCGCCCAAGCAGCCAGAAGTAGGTACAAGCACATAGGAGACTTGTCTTACATTATAAACTGTGAGATGCGCAGAATGTTCAGTCCAGTGCACAGAGAAATCAGTTTGCAGATGTGCTTTGAGGAAACTAGTTTCTTCCCTTGTCCATTTACTGTGTGAAGACAAAACAGTCCCTCCTCCTTGGAGTTACTATGAAGCCATCTTAAAGGGGTTTTCCGGGCAAACATACATATTTTTTAAAAAGTCTGTTAATGTTATTAAAGGGTTAATAAGAGCACTCCTATAACGTTAGCAGTGTTTTGAATGATTTTTGCATTTCTCTGGGAAGGCCTAGCATCTTCTGCATTTGTTTGCAGATTTCTGCTGCAATGTATTCTGGTAGTTGTAGGCTCTCACACTATATCCATCTCTCTCCTCCCCTCCCTCTCTCTAACACCCCCTCCCTGTCTCCTTAGCTATTCCTCCCACTGCTAGCCTTTCCTAACTCACTCAGCCCACTCCCCCTCCACCCTGTTATACTTTACCTGTCTTCTTCCAGTCTTCCTTCTGCCAGGAACAATGTGCAGCACTGTGCCATAGCCTTCAATACTCCTCTATTGCGCAGGCTCCCAGGTTGCGCAATGGAGATGTATTGTCGACTTCAGACATACTGACTCTATTGCACATGTACATGTTAATGTCATCGGAGGAGGAGGAGCCCTTCCCCAAGGAAGAAAGCCCAGAAAGGTAAGTAGGATGGCAGGGATGGGGAGCAATAGTAATGATGATCAGTTTCCAGTAATGGGGAAACGGATTGTCGCCAGAGAGACAAAAAAATGTCCTTGGGGCGGTCATATAACCACCCCAGGGATATGGGTAAATAGGCATTTTTGAATAATAATGTAATTTAGAAAGTAGGAGGGGGAGGGTGCTTAGATTAGTGCAGGGTTTTAGGGTTATCCCGGACAATCCCTTTAAGCCTGATGTATCTATGGACAGGACATCCCTAGAAACAGGGAATAAACAGCAAATTAGGTAGAAAACAGATACCTAGTGGCCAAAACTGTAGAGAGGTTTTTCAGACAAAAAACAACCCCATAAGTGCATTCCATTTTTGACCACTATCAGATCACAATCCCACCCCAAAAAATCTGGGATAAATGCTACCAAATGATTTTAGGACCCGTGCATGCTTCCTAGTGTATAGGCAAGGGCGCTCAATATTATAGCTGAATGCACCGGGATAACATCTGAGTCTCTTAGGTTCCATTCCGTTCCGATGTGACGTAGCAGGATAGCACTTGCTCTATAATCATTGGAACGGTGCATTGGACCTCCCATCATCGTGTGCCTGAGGCTTAAAGGACCATTCACGTTTTGTTATTTTTGCTGGAGGTACACCTTAACTTTTGGCAACACTTTTTCTGCCCACGACCCGGCACCCAGTGTGTTTCTTTGTCACTAAGCAACTCAAATTTATTTATGAGACCTGAGAACAAAGAACATGTATACCTTTATATGCAGTGAGTATTTCACACAATAGTACCCAGGCAGGTGTCCAATAATTGTGATATTAGGCAACATCATATATACCATGGAAACAGCATATCAAACAATTACTAAACTCTTCAGCAGCGTTGTTATGGCGCTCCCGGACAACGGCAATATAATTAAGTGTTAAGTATTCCGTAAATCGACACATTAGTCGCGTGGAACGCTAAGACATATCCCAATTATTACCGGCATTAGGTGCACTTAACCATTTCTAGTCCCTAAAGTATAAGCACAGAAATTACATAGATTGTAGAGATTATAGCACTATACAACTTCGAGTTGTGCGTTACGAATAATTCATATACCGCAATATACTTTATAGCCAGAATGAGAAAAGACTCAATATATTTATGTAAAACTAAATACAGTGAAGGTGAGGGCACTCTGGGGCTGTAAGGCCGGGTTCACACTGGGCAACATGGATGGATTTCTATCAGATCTGCAATGTGTGGATGGGATTAGCCAGAATCATATCCGGTTTTTAGGTTCTGTAAACCCTCGCATGATATGGGGATCGGCCTTAAACACATTCTTTACGGTTTTTTACGATAGCAAAAAAAAGCAACAAATTTTGACACATTTTTATCCAGAAACTTAACCAATAGGTGTTTTAGGGTGAGTCCTCACGTTGTGGAAATTTTTTGTTGCAGATTTTGCAGAATTTTTTGAGCCAAATCCAAGAGTGGGTTGAGAAGGTAGAAGCATAAAACCACAGCAAAATCTGTAACAAAAAAAGCTGCGTTTTTGCAACGTGGGGTTTCAGTTTTAAAGAGGACCTTTCATGGATTTGGGCACATGCGATGTTATATACCGCTGGAAAGCCGACAATGTGCTGAATTCAGCGCACGGTCGGCTTTCCTGATCTGTGCCCCGGGTGAAGCTCTATCGGTACCGGTACCGTAGCTCTTCATCGTCAGAAGGGCGTTCCTGACAGTCTATCAGAAACGTCCTCCTGCACAGCAGCGCCTATAGCGCTGTACAGTGAGAGCGGGGAGGAACGCCCCCTCCCTCTGCTCACAGTACTCGTCCATAGACAAGTATTATCAGGAGGGGAGGGGATGTTCCTCCCCGCTCACACTGTACAGTGCGATAGGCGCTGCTGTGCAGCAGGATGTTTCTGACAGAAAAATATAGATAACAAAGAAAATGTTTAAAAACCACACCAAAATATGTTTAGCATAAAACATGATATAAAATAAATGGGCCATTTCCTTACGACACATTCCCCTCAAGTCTACAAGGCAGCATTAGAAAAGACTATTGAAGTGAAGTGAATGAGTCCAGCAATAGCGGAGGACATAAACGATTCTGGGGACCACCGGAAGCCCAGGAGAGGTGAGTATAGTATTTGTTATTTTGCCCTGGGCAGGCAACAATTGGAAAGGGCCTGTACAGAAATCACATAACGCCAGGATCCTTTGCATTAAGGAGATGTATAGTGATCAAGGAACCAGGCTTTCCCTGACCACCATCATGGTGGTCCAAGGCCCCGGCTATCTCCAGCTTGGCCTGGTCATGGTAGAGATAATTAGAATAATTAGATGGATAGAGGATAATCCGCTAAGGACAGGATTTTTATTTTTTGGACCCTTTCAGGCATTTTTGATCACAATATAGAAACCCCAGTAAAGCAAACAGAGTTGACGATAAGCCGATACGGCCCATCCGGACATAACTACATGTGAATGGTATCAGTTGCTCCCTATATTTTATAATTTTACTTACAAAATCTTACATATAGATGAAGACTCATAAATTCCTTGCCACTTCCTTCTGTGAATTGCTATCCATATGAACACTCACTCAGTGCTAGCAGGCATTGTACGGCTCGTGCTTGCTTATGCCACATTAAATTATTGCACCCATCAGTCAGAAAGCGCCAACTGCGCCTGCAGAAATGCTAGGTCAGTGCGGCACGAGTCCGGAAAAGAGAAGATGAAAATATTATGACAGACGAGGGCACGGCACATAAGCAGGTTAGATGTGTTAGTATAATCTGAAGCATGACCGTAATGGCAGGCCTGGGTCCTCAGAGCGCTTGCACTCATTGGGCTCAGAGGCGAGGCGTACTGAATACAGATGGTTAAATACAATCTGTTCCCTGCTATCGGGTTCAGGCTGACATGACACATCTAGCTTGAACTGTATCACTATGTGAATGTGTAGTCAATGCATAATAATATAAGGCAGACGACGCCATTTTGTGTTATCAACAATGGCATTATTCTGCATTACTGCGAACCTTTTGAGTCCAACCTCAGCAGCATAACCTGGCAAAGTTATTCCCTTCACCATATTGTCTATGTAGGCATATTAGGGTTTCCCCATCTGAGACATTTATGGCATTTATGGCACCCACGTCACGATGAATGACAGTGACTGCGCATGCGCCACTCTCCCTAACCTCTTCTGCTCACTTATTTTTGGATTTCTCATAGAATTTGCAGAGAGAACTGAATATGCATGGTCACATCTTTACTTACTCAGAAGACCAATGGTCAGAAACAATCAGGAGCAATGGCTAGGCAACAAGCGACTACTGAAAAATACATTTCTGTTTGCAACATTTGAGGAATTTGTGAATGAGTGTCAGAAACCAATTGCATGGAGATGCGTACTGTGCCCCAAAGTGAATTTCTCTGGTGGTCCTAGGTACCCCAATCTAACACAGTTGATACATGGATCTTGGACTGGTGCAGTCATTGTGTTCAGAAGTTTCTGGAATCCACATCGTACAATCAGGGACAAACCTGCCTTTGTCGCCGCCCGAGGCGGACGACAGAAAGCCACCCTCCCCCCCCCCCCCCCGGGAGGAGCGAAGGGGGCGTGGCGGAGCGGCTCCAGCGGCCTCCCCAATCCACTGCTCGGTGACGCTAAGCCAGTCCAGGACAGTTTGTCCTGGACTGGCTTAGGTAAGCAAAAATGCCGCCCTCCCCGGGGCCCTGGCATAGCACTGCCTGAAGTGGTCGCTTCAGGTCGCCTCATGGGAGGTGCGGTGCTGCGTACAATGGCATAAGTTGTGAGTTGCTCTCCTGTATTTCCATCCACTGGTGTCAGGAGTTGCCCAGAAAACCTATGGTGGAGAAGGGCATGCTGTGTATGGAGCCATCCTCATGTTGGGTGGGGGGGTGGGTCGGAGCGCATGCAGCAGTCAAGAGAGGAGTGCCTTGCTGCTCGGGGGATGGTACACAAGGCTTTGTCAGCTTGAGGAGGAGAGGCAGCCCGTGATTTGGTAGCCAGTTCTATTAGCCAATTCTTATTAGCAATGGCATGGGTTTTAGGAGGCAGACAGTTTCTCGTTGAGGGCCTGGAAAGCTGTTCCCACGCTGTTATTGAGTCCTCCTGTTCAGTTGTATCTCCTTATGGTGTCTCAATTTTGTTGTCTCCATTCCTTCAACCGTGAAGAGCTCCGATAGGCGACTTGTGAGGGAGAGGGGCAGTGTGGCTATGCGACTCCTCTGGACGCAAGATAGACAAGCGGCAACTCAGCCACTAAGGACTATGGCACTGGGTGCAGCCATGCGAGCACCATATTGTGCACCATCTCAAGTGGTGCATATAGCCAGACTACAGAGGGCATGAGCTCATAATAATGGAGTATCTTAATGCAATAAATTAGTAAAGGAGCAATAAGACTTATAATGACTACCGCCCCTCTCCAGAGCTAAATGTGGGAGGTAAGATGCGCACATATATTTTGCTAATGGCGCAATCATGTAATCATACTAAGGAGAGCGATTTCACTATAAGAATGAATTAGTGTATGTATATAAGTGTACCCCGAGGGATCCACTTAAAATCCTCTTTGCATGTGCACTTCAGTCTGAAAACTTACGTTTCTGATCTAGAACTAAAAAAATGAAGAACTCGCAGGAAAGAAGACACAAATTACTTCAGCCCTTTACATCTGTACTGCTCCATAGGAACACTGCATGGGGGAAGTATTACTAGTTACTGGGGGTAATGTTGTTAAACATGTCTTATACAGTTTGCTAGAATGTTGTGCTGTCTTCCATAAGGTGCACTGTGTCTGTGAAAATAATAAAGTCCTGTGATCACAGCAGCATAAACCCTGAATTAGGTTCCATGTATAGAACCATGGTTTTAGTCAGTGCGCTATCCATTTTTTTGTTACATAGAAAACTGACCCGTCTGTCATAGATCCTGTCATGTCTGTCATAGATCCTTAGGGGAAGGGGTGTCAGCCTAAACACAAAACTCAAGACAGGTCCTATTCCTATATGTTTGCAGTCTAGGCTCATTCGGTGAAGTGCTTGGGTCTATGTATCGCCCGTTCTGTTTTTCCGTGCAGGGCACATGATAGTGTACTTTTGACCTTAGTGAAGCAATCTGTTTTTCGGCACTGTGGAATGACCTTTGCAATTGGAAGACTATGGGTTTTTTCCAGCAATGGCACTATCCATTTATGAAGGGTCTTTAATCAGATGCGACAGACTTTGTGATTGTCAAGTCCTCCAAATTTTCATTGCACCCAAATTGAATGTTGTGTAATGTTTGTCCTTTTCTTCCATAGTCAGCCATGCTGGATCATCAGTCATGGGTTTGGACCAGTTATTTAGCTGAATGCTACTCCACACCTCCAAAAGTACTCTTGTCCACCACTCTGCTTGCTGCCATAGATTCCCATCTTTTTAAGGACTGCTTGGTTACGACGTGGAGTAAGCAGGTGCAGTAACAACAGTACATGAAAAAAATCACACTGACTTTTCTCTCCGATTAATTTTAGGCAGAATCTGCAGTGGAATCTGTTACGGAGACTCTAACACATATGTGAATTCAGCTTTACAACCTCAGGGCCGGCTCCTATGACACTCAATCTGACCATGTACACTGCTCCAGTTACCAAGCTTTACTATTTATCATTTCTTATGGCTGCAAGGAGCTTATGGCTAGAGGAGCAATTCCATAGTAGCTGCTGATGAACCCTGCGGGAAGGGGCACAACAAGACAGAACAAGAGAGTGAGCCCTAAGCTGAACCCCCACTCCCCCTTCCCTTTCTGCTTGCCTGTCCTGTCCTAAGCAACATGCGACAACTGGGCGGCAAAACCCTACCTACATATAGGTCATGACAAACGGACAAGGCAAACACCAACAAAAGGGAGCTCAGCTAGCCAAAGGCTCAGTAACAGTCAAGCAACAAAGTACAAAATCGTAATCAAAGAGAATAGTCAAAGGTAAAGCCAGAGGTCAATAATATGAGTACGGAACCCATTGAAGTCAATAGGATTCTGTTTTGCAGCACTGATTCTGACATGAGTTTACATGTCAGAATCAACACCGCATTATATTGTGTGAATGCCCCCTTAGAGGGGCAGATGGAGAACAAGGCGAAGGAGATGGGTGTGGTGGTAAATCAATTACCAAGGTGAGGGAATAGAACAGTGTTCAGACAACACAAGAAGAATCCTAAGCAAGGAATCAAAACTAAGGAGGCCTCTTGCACCGCAGCGTGCAAGTGAATGGTGCAGAAGTTTGAACAGGTGTGGACATAACAATGACCTCTTCTACAGGTTTTTTTTATGTAAATGTATGGCCACCTCCTCTAGGTTGGATTGGGTCATTGAGGGTGAGTGCCCACTTTCTCTCCAAGGTGGTGGGGGCAATTCTTTTTATGTGTCCTGTCCTATAATACAGTCAGATACTAAACACTAGGTTGCCATTGATTCCTGCTGAAATCTCTGCTAGAGAAGGCAGAAGTGGGACAAACTTGATATATTCAGCACAATATGATGAATCAGTCACCAGAGTAACTAGGAGCATCTAGGTCTAGGCGCGGACTGACTATATCAACCCTAAATACCTGGCAATTCAAGGGGCCCTGTAGATAAATCATGCCGTACGATCGTTCCCTCTTAGGATAACTAGATTATTACAGCGATCCTGCCAAATACTCAGTAGATAATACATGTCTCCATATAACCAACAAAAAGTTTTCCAACAATCACCTTTACAGGAAGCGATTCAGTAACTTTTTGGAATTTTCCCTCACCAATAGTTTTGGCCAGAATTTTCTCTTTTCCTTCTCATATAATTTACACAGAATAAATAATATTTCTCACTATTTCAAAGAAATATTTCCTGCAAAGATGAAGTGGAACCTGCGGTAATTTGTGTAAATGTATTCCTGCACTTGAGAATATGAGATTTTATATCATGAGAAATTCCGAACATTCCGCTGGGCCTGGAAGAGCACGGAATATAATTTCATATGGCAAAGTTACTTTCAAGAGTATGTTACTTACATTATCAAGTGTACGCAGTGTCATCTGATGAGGGCGGAAGGGTGGAGAGAGCTTAGACATGTCCACTGAGGACTCACATGTTTCTCATTCCTCTCAAACAGTTATTCTTCTGCCAGAGATCTATGATGTATTATACCGGGGCTAAATCCATAGCTCCTGGGACTCAATGAACATTCTCTACCTTGATCCCTCCAACGATTACGTGCCATTAAGTGCTCTTGTCTTAGGCCTGGTTCACATCTGCATCGGTAATCCGTTCGAGGGAGTCCGCATGGGGACCCCCCCCCCAAACAGACTACTGAATGCATTGGCAAGCAGTGTGCAGTGAAAGCACATGGACCCCATAGACTATAATGGTGTCCGTGTGCTTATCGCATGGTCTCCAAACGAGTCATGTGGACAGGAAAGTAGATCGTGAACTACTTTTCTGTCCGGATGTTCCATGTGGAAAGCACACAGACTCCATTATAGTCTATGGGGTCCATGTGCTTTCACTGAACACCGCTTGCCAATGCGTTCAGTAGTCCGTTCTGAACGCATGCGGACTTTAGAGTAATGATGGGCTTGGGCTCTCATCTAGTCCAAGGTATATCTCCTGCCTTTGCACCTTCTGTAGCTTTACATCACTTGTATGCACTTTCCAACTATTATTTCCTAAGGAATTGGGATCTCTGCTGCCTGAATAGGAGTCCTCATGAGCGTTTCTCCCATCATAAGCACTAAGGAGCCCACTTTATGGGGACACCAATGACTCATTACAACATGCGGTGGCCACTAATAGGGCACACAGTATAATGCTCCTTAAAACACCCCACCCTGTATTATGTTCCTTAGTGCCCCCCCACACAGTAATGCCCCATTAGTACCCAACATACAGTATAATGCTTATTAGTTCTGCCCTCACAGTATAATGACCCATTAATGCCCCCCACGCAGTAGAAAGTACTTTAGTGCCCGCTTACTAGTCAGTGACATTGAGCCCTCTACACCATTTGACAACCAAAGAAGGTAACATTAATATTAAATATTATTCCTAATTGTCTAAATATGGGGTGAATGCTATAGTCTTTGTAGGTAAATACTGGACACATTCAGCTCAGACTTTAACCTGATGGTGGGACCAGTTCAGTGGACCTTTACTAAAAGTAGCTGTATACCCCTGGCGGATAAATCAGCAGTCAAGGTTGCAGGTTTTTAGGCTAGCAGAATACATCAGACACTGAGAATGGTCTTATATTAGAACATCGCCATTCTCTAGCTGGCTGAATTGCTGACATCCTTCAGCACCGCGTACCTGCAGACATTAAGGGTTAATTCATTACCTCCTCCTTATAATAAGATCTAATATTTTCCAGTTCCACATGACAGTCTTGTAGCTTGACACTGACAATCATGGGATGGGGGGGGCGGGGGGGAGGAGGAATAAAAAACTATGTTAAAAAGACAGCATAACAGTCAATGTGACATTACCCATGATGCATTGCTAACTGCATAATTCTCATTTTCAGAAGCATTTCCCAGTAAAATGAAGTCCTAGAGAGACTAGAAGGAAAATTGGAATGGTCTCCTATGTGGAGAAATGATGGGTTATGTAGATAACCTGTTTTCCCTAAGTCCCAACAGCGGCACAATATGGGGTATTTTCTGCCCCTGTGTGCTGGTAGGACAGGCGGAATTTTTAATTAGCCAGACTTAACACCTGGCTGGACCCTATAAGAGGGCACCACACCCCTCCCCCCTGCGTGTTAATATTAAGTAACCTATAATAGGCTCTATACAATATAATATGTTTACAGTAAAGATATTGGTATTTCCCAAATACATACAATCTTTACAAGTGCATACAAGCAACTTATACACATTTAGTCTGTTTTCCTCTACTAAATTATAGGGAGGGAGACTTGTGCCGCTGTTGGGACTTAGGGAAAACAGGTTATCTACATAACCCATCATTCCCCTCCGTCCCACCAGCGGCACAATATGGGGAGATAGCAAGCATAGTCCCCTTATTAGGGTGGGTGCTCTACAGAACTCAACACTGTACGGCCGAAAGCCGAAGCTTCCGCAGACTGGGTAGCCAGTCTATAATGTTTTACAAATGTGGAGTCTGAGCTCCACGCCGCCGCCGCACAGATTTGGTCAAGCGGCAAGGCGCACCTTTCTGCCCACGAGGTAGAGACTGCCCTCGTGGAGTGCGCCGTCAAGAAGGCCGGAGGAGATAAGTCCTGTATCTCAAATGAAATTTTAATGGCCTCCTTCACCCACCTAGAAATGGTGGGTTTCGAGGCCGCCAGGCCCTTTAATTTCCCGAAGAAGTTTACAAAGAGGTTTTCCGATCTTCTAAAAGAGCGCGTGCACTCTAGATAAATCCTTAAACACCTTGACAAATCAAGTGAATGAAGTTTTACCTCCTCCGGAGTGGAGGGTGTTGGATAGAATACTGGAAGTGTGACCAGCTGGCGCCTGTTGGTCACAGAGGGAACCTTGGGGGTAAATCCCGGTAGATATCTTAACTGGACTCTGTCCTCGTAGAAGTTGATGTACGGTTCTTCACAGGAGAACGCCTGTAATTCTCCTACCCTCTTGGCTGATGTTATTGCCAAGAGGAATGCTACCTTGTAGGAGAGGAACTTAAGCTCTGCCGACTCCAGAGGTTCAAAGGGCTTACCACATAGCGCCGAAAGGACCGTGCTGAGATCCCACTTGTGGACGGGAACAGATACTGCTGGTCTCAACCTCCCCGCCCCTTTAAGGAAGGAACTTACTAGGGGGTCTTGAGATAACCGCCTCCCCAGACAGGCGGACAGGGCGGCCATATGCACCTTCAAGGTGGCAACCGAGAGGCCCCTGTCAAGGCCGTCCTGAAGAAAGTCCAGGATCACACCTACCGGAGGATCCACGGAGTCCACTTCGTGCTCCTGGCACCAAGTTTTAAAGATGTTACCAATCCTTTGGTAACTTCTATTTGTAGCTTCTGAGCGGGCACAGGAAATCGTCTTTAGGACGGCCTTTGAAAGTCCTCTATTCCTTAATAGGGACTGGTTAACTTCCAGGCTGTCAAGTTGAACCTCCTCAGATCCTGGCAGAGCAGCTCTCCTTGAGTTACCAGGTCTGGGAGGGGGGGAGCCTCCAATAGATGCCTTGACTCATCCTCATGAGCTGGGCAAACCAAGTCCTTTTTGGCCAGAACGGGATTATGGCAATGCCCGAGACTTGGTCCTGTCTTATCTTCATCAATACCCTGGGTATGATGGGAACCGGAGGGAAGATGTAAAACAGCCTGAACCTCCATGGGATGGACAGGGCATCCACTACCAAGGGGTTGTCCTCCTGATACAGGGAACAGAAGGTCTGCACCTTGGCGTTGAGTCGGGTTGCCATAAGATCGACCTCTGGGAGACCCCCATCTTTGGACGATCTGCTGGAATATTCCTGGATGAAGCGACCATTCTCCGGATACGGAAATACCCCGACTCAACTGATCCGCTACTATGTTCAGGGAGCCTCTGATGAGAACAGCGGATAGATGGGACAGGTTCTTTTCTGCCCATAAGAAGATTAGATTCGTGGTTCTTTGAAGGGCCCGGGATCTGGTACCGCCTTGTTTGTTTATATAGATGACCGTTGTCATATTGTCCAACCGGACTTTGACCGCCTTCCCTTTGAGGAGGGGGGCGAAGTGACACAAGGCAAGGTACACTGCCTGAAGTTCCTTCAGGTTGGATGACCCCTGTTCCGGATGTGCCCAAACGCCGTGTATAGTTTTGTCGTCCAAGTGGGCTCCCCATCCCTGATGGGATGCATCCGTTGTCAGCAGGGCCCACTCTGGAGGGACCGTAGACCTTCCGTCTTTCAGGTGTATCCACCATCTGAGGGAAACACGGGTAGCGGGAGAAAGGCATATCTTCTTTTGCAGTCCCCGTGGCGACCTGTTCCAGGCGCTCAGCACTTCCCTCTGAAGGGGACGCAAATGCCATAAGGCCCAAGGAACCGCCCTGGCTGAAGAAGACATCAGGCCTAGAACTCTCATGGCGGTCCGGATGGTTATTCGCCGAGTTCTGAACAGAAAGCGGGCAGCTGCCTCTATCTTGAGTTTCCTTGGGCCGGAAAGGTAGATCTGCATCTTCTGGGAATCCAGAATAAATCCGAGAAACTTCCTCCGGGTGGACGGCGCTGTCTCGGATTTCTCCCAGTTGATCACCCATCCTAGTTTCTGGAGGAGGGATACAGCGATCTGAAGATGTTGGCGGAGTAGAGAAGTAGACTGAGCTTTTATGAGCCAGTCGTCTAGATACGGAACCACGAAGAGCCCCTCTAATCTTAGAGCGGCGGCGATAGGGGCAACTGTCTTGGTAAAGACGTACGGGGCTGACGATATGCCAAAGGGGAGGGCGGTAAACTGAAAATGCTCTCTGCGGCCAGCTATTTGAACAGCTATTCTTAGATATTTCCTGTGTGGGCAAAAAATAGGGACATGCAGGTAGGCGTCCCTGAGATCTAGGGTCACCATTACTTCGTCCTGCTGGAGGAAGGATGTTACAGAATCTACCGTTTCCATACGGAATGGTTTTTCCTTTAGAAACCGATTGAGATATCTTAAATCTACTATCATCCTCCAGTCGCCAGATGGTTTGGGGACGAGGAAAACTGGAGAGTAGATATCGAGGCCTTCCTCCAGAGGGGGGACCCTCTCCAGGGCCACCCTTTGTCCTGTATTCCAAGACGGCTGCCTCTAAGATGGACTGCTGGGCAGCAGGCAGGATACGAGTGCTGGTGAAATGATCGCGGGGAGGCTGCTTGAATTCCAAGGCGTAGCCCTGGGCCACTACCTGCAAAACCCAAGGATCTTTGATGATCTGATCCCACACACCGGCAAAGTGGGCCAGACGCCCACCTACCGCAAGATTGGCCGCAGAGAGCTGCGCACCCTCAAAAGGTAGGTTTACCTTTTGAATCATCCCTGGCGCGCCCCCTGCCCATACCTCTAGGTCGTATTCTGGACCTCCTTTGAGGTTGTGCCCTAGATTGAGCTCCCCGCCCCCTACCTGGGGGAGGCCTTCTGCTTCTGGAGGCCTGCGGCAAGGTTCTGCCTTTGTCTTCGGCCAGACCCTCCATTAGATCATCGAGGCTGCGCCCGAACACCTTACCTGGCTGGAAGGGTAGACTGCACAGGGCGTATTTGGATGGTAAGTCCGCCCTCCAGGGACGGAGCCACAGTGGCCTTCTTGCGGCTGTGGTCTGAGCCATGGTTTTTGCTGACAGACGTAACTGTTGTCTGGATGACTCTCCCAGGTAATCTGCTGGTAGCTGAATAGAGGACATAGACGATAGGATCTCGTCTTTATCGACGCCGGTATCTATGTCCCGCTCCAGTTGCGTCAGCCGGGCACGTAGGAAGTCCGCCACTTCAGTAGAGGCAATGGCCACAGAGGTCTGAGCTGAAGCAGATGAATACGCTTTTTTAAGTGTGGAGTCTATTCTCCTATCCAAGAGGTCCTGTAAGTTAGAGCTGTCTTCAAGAGGCACAGTGGTACGCTTGCACATCCTGGCTACCGCCAGGTCTACTTTTGGGGGTGGCCCCCAGGAAGCTAGCTGGACAGGATCCACCGGATACAAATTCTTAAATACCCTGGAGGCCACATGAGTCTTTTCAGGAAATTTCCACTCCTGCTCCATAATGGCCATTAATGCTGCATCTACCTGAAAGGCCCTCTGTCCTTCAGCGGTAGAAGCGGAGGCTTCCCCCAAGTCATCCAGGCCCCTTGACTGGATGGCCTTCAGCAAATTGGTTGTTTTGTCCCATGGGAATATGGGTTTGCTGGCCACGCTCGACTGCACCATGGATGGGCAGGAGTCATCCTCCATCTGCAGTCTTTCCAGGGAGGGGGGAGAAGCAGAGCGCCCTTCTGTCCGCTGCTTCTTGGAGAGCTGGGTGATGGACACGCGGATGTCCTTTAGTGACTCATCCTACAAAAAAGGAGGAGGAGCTTACCAGAAGTGGGGAAACCATCTTTCCTCTTGTTCTCTGCACCGTACTCACCATATACTCCTTCATCCATATTACCATGTCCCTGGGGGAGGGCTCATCAGCAGGAGGCCTTCTGCAGGACCGACAACGTGACCAATCGTATCCTGGAATATAGAGGTTAATTAGCAACCTCCTACTGCAGAGAGCCCCTACCCCAGACCACACTTACCATCAGGTAAGGGAATATCGCAATCCCGGCAGGAAAAATGCTTTCTCTTAGCCAAGGATTTCCTCCTCTCCTGGTCCCCAGGAGGAGTGGTGGAAGAGGACATGGTAGCGGAAAATAGCGACCGCTATGTTCACCTAAATAGATTTACAGTATGAGAGGAGTAACACACATGAAACACAATAATGGTTTCTTACTGGGCGTTGGAGGAACGGCTTAGACCAAGATTTGTCCAAAGCTCAGCTGCCACCTGCAAACTGCTGCACAAGCCCCACTAGTGGGAAACTAGGAAGGCAAGGACTGAGTGTCCTGCCCTCCTTTTTAAGCTGGCCGCCGAAAAAAAGGGGGCGGGTCCGCCCACAACCCCGCCCCCTTCCCGCTTCCCACCCAAAGAATTGTTTACCTAGAGGGGGGGAATGGGGCCAGGGGACTGCCTTACCCTGCCCCTAAACCTAGCTCCTTCTCCGGAGCTACTGTAAAATTTCGGTCGCCGCGCGACCGGAAGTGCGGCGCCGGAAGTGCGGCGCAAGCTTTTCCTCCCCGTCCAGGAACGAGGGAGCCGGCCGAAGGTTCCGGCCCCTACCCGCTCGCAGAGCCGACGGCAGAAGCCGAAGCTTCCGCATGAAGCGCCGACTCTGCAGGTAAGTGTCAGCAGACGGGTAGAAGGGGAAGGAGAGAAAGACCCTGCTGACACCCCTGCCTTCTCTTTCCAGGTCAGGAGCCCCAGCGAGGGACAGGACTCAGGATCAGGTAAGTGACCCAAAGAGCCCTATAGGAGGACACCAAGTCCTCCCCACCTGTCCACACACAGGACAGAAAAAAACACGCAGGGGGAGGGGTGTGGTGCCCTCTTATAGGGTCCAGCCAGGTGTTAAGTCTGGCTAATTAAAAATTCCGCCTGTCCTACCAGCACACAGGGGCAGAAAATACCCCATATTGTGCTGCTGGTGGGACGCAGGGGAATGAAGCATTATTTGATACCTTGTAGAATAAATATTCAGTGCACGGAGTAATTGTTTCTGGGAAAGTTGGGTGACAACCAAAGTGTATGTCATCACATCTCTGCCAGGTGTTATCACAAACCTAGCTCAGATTCTTTATTACAAATTGGCAGAGATCTCCTGCTGTATAACTGGGTAGATTTGCCAAGCTGGTCAGTGGCGTAACTACCGGGGTAGCAGGGGTAGCGGCTGTCACAGGGCCCGAGACATTAGGGGCCCGGGGACAGCCGCTACCGCTGCATTTCTTTTTTCTTAATAGGCCGTTACTGGCTGGAGTTACTCCAGACGGTACAGAGCCCTATTTACTTACTGATCCTGGCAGGGGCCGAGAACGGTAAGTGACGCCGCGGGCCCCACAAACACTATTATTATACTCGGGGGTCTTTTCAGATCCCCGAGTATAATGATCGGAGACCCGGGAGAGGTAAGAGAACATAAAAAACTGTGTTACTTACCTCTCCGGGCTCTAGGCAGGTGTCAGGCCTACTTCTGTGCAGTCCCTGACGTCACATGACCGTGTCCCAGACGTCATTGAAGATGGCCGACACCACCGAGGACTGCAGCGGAGCTGGGGATAGGTAAGTAACAGTGTTTTTTATGTTGGTATTCTCCCTTGGTCTCCAATTATTATACACTGGGGTCTGAAAAGACCCCAGAGTGTAATAATTGTTCATGGGTGTCCACAGTGGGGTATAATACTGTGTGCAAGGGCCACTATGGGGGATAATACTGTGTGCAGGGGCCACTATGCAGCATAATACTGTGTGCAGGGGCCACTATGGGGTATAATACTGTGTGCAGGGGCCACTATGCAGCATAATACTGTGTGCAGGGGCCACTATGGGGTATAATACTGTGTGCAGGGGCCACTATGGGGGATAATACTGTGTGCAGGGGCCACTATGGGACATAATACTGTGTGCAGGGGCCACTATGGGGCATAATACTGTGTGCAGGGGCCACTATAGGACATAATACTGTGTGCAGCGGCCACTATGCAGCATAATACTGTGTGCAGGGACCACCATGCAGCATAATACTGTGTGCAGGGGCCACTATGGGGCATAATACTGTGTGCAGGGGCCACTATGGGGCATAATACTGTGTGCAGGGGCCACTATGGGACATAATACTGTGTGCAGGGGCCACTATGGGGCATAATACTGTGTGAAGGGGCCACTATGGGGTATAATACTGTGTGCAGGGGCCACTATGAGGCATTAGACTATGTGCAGGGGCCAACTAGGAATGGCGGGGCCCCGTGGCGAACTTTTGACATGGCCCGCCCCCCCGACCGACGCTGAAGACCTCGACCAACTGACCCCTACCACCGCCGCCACCCCCCCCGCGCATTTCTGCACACACTATATTGGCCCCCATATTGGCCCCTGCACACAGTATTGTGGCCCCTGCACACAGTATTATGTCCCCATAGTGGCCCCTGCACACAGTATTATGTCCCATAGTGGCCCCTGCACACAGTATTATGTCCCCATAGTGGCCCCTGCACACAGTATTATGTCCCCATAGTGGCCCCTGCACACAGTATTATGTCCCATAGTGGCCCCTGCACACAGTATTATGCCCCATAGTGGCCTCAGTACACAGTATTATGTCCCCATAGTGGCCCCTGCACACAGTATTATGTCCCCATAGTGGCCCCTGCACACAGTATTATGTCCCATAGTGGCCCCTGCACACAGTATTATGCCCCATAGTGGCCTCAGTACACAGTATTATGTCCCTATAGTGGCCCCTGCACACAGCATTATGTCCCTATAGTGGCCCCTGCACACAGTATTATGTCCCTATAGTGGACACCCATGAACAATTATTATACTCTGGGGTCTTTTCAGACCCCAGAGTATAATAATCGGAGACCCAAGGGGGGGATACAAACATAAAAAACTCTCTTACTTACCTTTCTCCCGACTCCCCTCCTCTCCGTCGGCCATTTTCCGGGACGTCATGTGACAGGGCCCTGCGTTGCAGGTCATATGACGTCACGCAAGTAGGCCGAAGCCTGCGCGGAGCCTGGAGAGGTAAGTAACAGTGTTTTTTATGTTTCTTACCTCTCCGGGCCTCCGATCGTTATAATCGGGGGTCCGAAAAGACCCCCGAGTATAACAGTGCTTGTGGGGCCCGCGGTGTCACTTACCGATCCCGGCCCCTGCCAGGATCGGTAAGTATATGGGGCCCGTTACCGACTGGAGTAATTCCAGCCGGTAACAGCCTATTAAAAAAAACAAAAAAAAACGCAGCGGTAGCGGCTGTCACCGTGCCCCCTAATGTCCCGGGCCCTGTGGCAGCTGCTATTGCTGCTACCACGGTAGTTACGCCACTGCCAGGGACCACTATGGGGCATAATACTGTGTGCAGGGGCCACTATGGGGCATAATAGTGCATGCAGGAATGCAGGGGGGGGGGGTCGGTCGGTTGAGGTCGTCGGTGTTGGCCGGGGGGGGGGGGGGGGCATGTCAATTTCAAAAGTTCGCCACCGGACCCAGCCATTCCTAGTTACGCCAATGAAGGTGGTTATAGGAGTTGCTCCAGATTTTAACAAATTTGCTAAAAAGTTGATTCTCCAGTGGTCTCCGCCAGTCTTATTTTACTACCCTTAAGAACCAATTAGACTCCTAACATTAAATACGGCACACCAAGAAGGAAAAGTCTTGTAATTATGGAAATCACAGGAGGGATAGACATGTTACTGATATGAAAATGATAAAAAATGGAAAGAAAATATGCAAAATATCTCAAATATTCAGTATTGTGTATGAGCACCAAGCGCACAAATATATGCATGAGGTTATCAATGTCTGAGGAATGTTATGCCAGGGTGAATGCACTTGGGCACCAAATCATTAAAATTGGCTGCTGGTATTTCCTTTTGGTAACCTATGTCTTCCAAGATGTGCTCGATGGAAGACAAGTCTAGAGAACCTTCACACCATGTTGGCATATTTAGGCCACACAGGCTACTCACAGTAACACATGCAACATGAAGCCTGGAATTGTCCTGCTGAAAATCAGCTCCTGGGACACTTTGAAGAAATGGCCGTATCACTGGTTCCACGACCAAATGAGCTGTTAGTGTACATGAAATTTAGTCTAGAGGGGTCCAGTTACCATACTGCACACCATAATCCAGGAGTAGGACTGGTGCAACGTTCCCATATGAGGATCTCTTCATGACATTGCCCATGTGATCTCTAGACCAGTGGTTCTTAACCAGGATTCGATCCAACCCTAGGCCCTATGCACGGTTCATTTTGTGTACCAGTAAAAAAACATATACCTATGTCTTGAATTTGGAAAAAAAATCATATTTGATTTATTACTAATGAAGGGTTCGGTGAATGTGCATATGAAACTGGTGGGTTCGGTACCTCAAACGACGGTTAAGAACCACTGCTCTAGACCAATATCCAGCTATCATTGCCTCTGAGACAAAAGCGGGGCTCATCACTGAAGAGGATAGGCCTCCATATCAGCCTCCAGTGTTGTCTTACTATGCACCATGCTAGCCTTAAAGGATGGTGGTGTGAGGTCAATGATAGCCAATGTCCTGTAAACCCCTTCTGTTGGATTATGGGTAGCTCCATGTACCCAGTACAGGTGGTGGGTGACAGAAGGATACTGTCCGTGGTGTGCTCCATGCTGGAGAATAACTCCCATCCCACATATGAGACCGTGATAGCACGGGGCAGGACTGTCAGTGACCGACTGCTTCACCCCAAGTGTGAGAAGGAGCTATCAGAGATCCTTCCTCCAAACCATGGTCAGGCTGTATAATCAACATCAGGCCAAGTGAAGATCACTCTGCACAGAGAACTAAATGATCCTGAATCTTTTTTTTCTTCCTAGTTGCTATGACTCCTAGTATCTTTTCTATCTGCTATTCTGAGCTTGTATGTGTTCTTTTCTTGCAATAAATTACTGTATTATCCATGCTGCTGTAACACACTGAATTTCCCCATGGTGGGACTATTAAAGGATTATCTTATCTTATCTTATCTTATCTGGACTCCTAACCTTAGAATGTGATGTTCAATGTCACTTAAAGTACAGAATGATCACTACTCACTATTCATCCGTTTTCGGTCCATGCAGAGGTTCGCCTCTGCATATCTCTTGCCGTCATTGCAGTTTCTCTTTGTTCTCCCAACACCCGAGGTCACACAGCTTTGAACAGCTCTTATATCTCGAACTAGGTACGTAGCGATCTGCCAGAGTGATAAACCGAGATCTCTCCATCTAAGGATTTTATCCCTCCCAGTTGGTGACAAGTGGTGATAACTGGTAGGTCAATGAACAGGAGACATCATCCAATCATCTCCAACAATTTCATCCGATTTTTGAGGTTTTATGTCACAAATAGAGATGAGCGAACAGTGTTCTATCGAACACATGTTCGATCGGATATCAGGGTGTTCGCTATGTTCGAATCGAATCGAACACCGCGTGGTAAAGTGCGCCAAAATTCGATTCCCCTCCCACCTTCCCTGGCGCCTTTTTTGCACCAATAACAGCGCAGGGTAGGTGGGACAGGAACTACGACACCGGGGGCATTGAAAAAAATTGGAAAAAGTCATTGGCTGCCGAAATCAGGTGACCTCCATTTTAGACGAATAGTGGATTTCAAATCCGGGTCATATGAGAATGTGAACTTTGTGACTATGAGACAGGGATAGCTGTACAGGCAGGGATAGCTAGGGATAACCTTTATTTAGGGGGGAATGTTATTAAAAATAACTTTTTGGGGCTCTATCGGGTGTGTAATTGTGATTTTTGTGAGATAAACTTTTTCCCATAGGGATGCATTGGCCAGCGCTGATTGGCCGAATTCCGTACTCTGGCCAATCAGTGCTGGCCAATGCATTCTATTAGCTTGATGAAGCAGAGTGTGCACAAGGGTTCAAGCGCACCCTCGGCTCTGATGTAGAAGAGCCGAGGGTGCACTTGAACTCTTGTGCACCCTCAGCTCTGCTACATCAGAGCCGAGGGTGCGCTTGAACCCTTGTGCACACTCTGCTTCATCAAGCTAATAGAATGCATTGGCCAGCGCTGATTGGCCAATGTATTCTATTAGCCTGATGAAGTAGAGCTGAATATGTGTGCTAAGCACACACATTCAGCACTGCTTCATCACGCCAATACAATGCATTAGCCAGTGCTGATTGGCCGAATTCCGTACTCTGGCCAATCAGCGCTGGCTCTGCTGGAGGAGGCGGAGTCTAAGGTCGGACCTGAATGGAGACTGGTGTGGAACGATCTTAGACTCCGCCTCCTCCAGCAGAGCCAGCGCTGATTGGCCGAATTCCGTACTCTGGCCAATCAGCGCTGGCCAATGCATTCTATTAGCCCGATGAAGTAGAGCTGAATGTGTGTGCTAAGCACACACATTCAGCACTGCTTCATCACGCCAATACAATGCATTAGCCAGTGCTGATTGGCCAGAGTACGGAATTCGTCCAATCAGCGCTGGCTCTGCTGGAGGAGGCGGAGTCTAAGTTCGGACCTGAATGGAGACTGGTGTGGAGCGATCTTAGACTCCGCCTCCTCCAGCAGAGCCAGTGCTTAGCACACACATTCAGCTCTACTTCATCGGGCTAATAGAATGCATTGGCCAGCGCTGATTGGCCGAATTCCGTACTCTGGCCAATCAGCACTGTATTGGCGTGATTCATCGGGCTAATAGAATGCATTGGCCAGCGCTGATTGGCCGAATTCCGTACTCTGGCCAATCAGCACTGGCTAATGCATTGTATTGGCGTGATGAAGCAGTGCTGAATGTGTGTGCTTAGCACACACATTCAGCTCTACTTCATCGGGCTAATAGAATGCATTGGCCAGCGCTGATTGGCCAGAGTACGGAATTCGGCCAATCAGCGCTGGCTCTGCTGGAGGAGGCGGAGTCTAAGATCGCTCCACACCAGTCTCCATTCAGGTCCGACCTTAGACTCCGCCTCCTCCAGCAGAGCCAGCGCTGATTGGCCGAATTCCGTACTCTGGCCAATCAGCACTGGCTAATGCATTGTATTGGCGTGATGAAGCAGTGCTGAATGTGTGTGCTTAGCACACACATTCAGCTCTACTTCATCGGGCTAACAGAATGCATTGGCCAGCGCTGATTGGCCGAATTCCGTACTCTGGCCAATCAGCACTGGCTAATGCATTGTATTGGCGTGATGAAGCAGTGCTGAATGTGTGTGCTTAGCACACACATTCAGCTCTACTTCATCGGGCTAATAGAATGCATTGGCCAGCGCTGATTGGCCGAATTCCGTACTCTGGCCAATCAGCACTGGCTAATGCATTGTATTGGCGTGATGAAGCAGTGCTGAATGAGTGTGCTTAGCACACACATTCAGCTCTACTTCATCGGGCTAATAGAATGCATTGGCCAATCAGCGCTGGCCAATGCATTCTATTAGCGTGAACTGAGTTTGCACAGGGGTTCTAGTGCACCCTCGGCTCTGCTACATCAGATTGCTACATCTGATGTAGCAGTGCCGAGTGTGCATCAGATGTGTAGTTGAGCAAAACTGACTCAGCACTGCTAAGTCTCTGCATTCGCATAGGAATGCATTGGCCAGCCTTCGGCCAATCAGCGCTGGCTCTGCCGGAGGAGGCGGAGTCTAAGGTCGGACCTGAATGGAGACTGGTGTGGAGCGATCTTAGACTCCGCCTCCTCCAGCAGAGCCAGCGCTGATTGGTCGAGTTCCGTACTCTGGCCAATCAGCACTGGCCAATGCATTTCTATGGGGAAAAGTTAGCTTGCGAAAATCGCAAACTGACAGGGATTTCCATGAAATAAAGTGACTTTTATGCCCCCAGACATGCTTCCCCTGCTGTCCCAGGGTCATTCCAGGGTGTTGGTATCATTTCCTGGGGTGTCATAGTGGACTTGGTGACCCTCCAGACACGAATTTGGGTTTCCCCCTTAACGAGTTTATGTTCCCCATAGACTATAATGGGGTTCGAAACCCATTCGAACACTCGAACAGTGAGCGGCTGTTCGAATCGAATTTCGAACCTCGAACATTTTAGTGTTCGCTCATCTCTAGTCACAAACAAAACCCCTTTCATTCAGTCTGGCTCTTATGCCCCTCCCACATGTCACAAATTAAAAATGTCTTCAAATTCAGATCTTATCAAAGCCAGCTACATAACCTTACATCTTGTCCTTCTTGGTGTTGCAGTTTCAATGTTAAGGAGGGTATACTAGAAGTCACCTTGATTGGTACCCAGCTTTCCCAGGAACAGATGAAACATTCGAAAATTTGAGATACGTGTTCCCATTTTGTGTTGTACACTCCAGGGATCTGTACTATTAGCTTTTAACAAGTTCATGCTGTCATCTATGTAGCTTTCAGATCTGCACACTGCTGGGTTAGTAGAATTATGGGTAATTTATACAATATTAAAATAATAACTCACATTTAATATCAAGTGTCAGTATTATATATTACATCGCAGGGAGATCTGAAATGAAAACTTCACCCTGTGGCCATTGGCTCCCATGAGATGATGGTGCATCATATGCAGTATGTAAATGAGGGTGTATTGTATATATTATCATGGTCCCGAGCCCAGCTATGTATCTGTATATAAGCGTTCTCAGAGGGGGCCGTAAGCGGCCGAGCTGCACCCTGTGTACCGTAGATCGCTTTCGTAGGCCAAGCTAAATAAACAGGGAAGACATTTGTGATTGTTGACTAATCCCTGGATGATACATATAGAAATCCGCTATATGGAGTATTGTAAACACAAGAACAGATTCTCAATATAATACAAATTGTCTGTGTATACACCAATAGGTGTGTTATTCATGAAACATATACATACACTTCGCTGTGTCAAATATTTTGGAAAACTTGCAGGCGGTGATGATGGCTTTCTTCTCGGATGATGCGCCGTATCACAAAGCAAAGTATAACAGAATGCTAGAATTTAGGAAAATATTAAAATATAACAAAATTACTTTTAAATATATTAGACCATCAATATCTTAAACCCCTTTAAGTAACATGTGTATAGGTTCCATCTGTTCCAGCACAATGTGCCGCAGTATATTAAATAATCACTTATTCATATTTCTATTCTAAGCTTTAGGTCATCATCAGTATGTGATAAAAGACACTTCATAAATGAGCAATATATCACAGAAATCAGCTTCTCTCATCATACAAGACCTATATATAGAGCATGATAGTGGCTAGGTAGCTGATATTGTAGCGCTGGAGACCATGGAGTTTGTATATTCTCCCCAAGTTTGTGTGGGTTTCCGCCAGGTACTCCGGTTTACTACCACACTCCAAAGACATACTGGTAGGGAATTAAGATCGTGAGCCCTGTATGGGACAGTGACTGACAATATCTATAAAGCACTGTGGGATATGGCGGCGCTATATAAGCAAGCTTAATAAATTAATATATAGTAAATAAATATATCACATATCAGCTTCTCTCCTCTATCATATAACCCTATATATCACAGAGCTCAGCTTCTCTCCTCTATCATATAACCCTATATATCACAGAGCTCAGCTTCTCTCCTCTATCATATAACCCTATATATCACAGAGCTCAGCTTCTCTCCTCTATTATATAACCCTATATATCACAGCACTTAGCTTCTCTCCTCTATCATATAACCCTATATATCACAGAGCTCAGCTTCTCTCCTCTATCATATAACCCTATATATCACAGAGCTCAGCTTCTCTCTCCTATCATATAACCCTATATATCACAGAGCTCAGCTTCTCTCCTCTATCATATAACCCTATATATCACAGAGCTCAGCTTCTCTCCTCTATCATATAACCCTATATATCACAGAGCTCAGCTTCTCTCCTCTATCATATAACCCTATATATCACAGAGCTCAGCTTCTCTCCTCTATCATATAACCCTATATATCACAGAGCTCAGCTTCTCTCCTCTATCGTATAACCCTATATATCACAGAGCTCAGCTTCTCTCCTCTATCGTATAACCCTATATATCACAGAGCTCAGCTTCTCTCTTCTATCCTATAATCCTATATATCACAGAGCTCAGCTTCTCTCCTCTATTATATAACCCTATATATCACAGAGCTCAGCTTCTCTCCTCTATCATATAACCCTATATATCACAGAGCTCAGCTTCTCTCCTCTATCATATAACCCTATATATCACAGAGCTCAGCTTCTCTCCTGTATCGTATAACCCTATATATCACAGAGCTCAGCTTCTCTCCTCTATCATATAACCCTATATATCACAGAGCTCAGCTTCTCTCCTCTATCATATAACCTATATATCACAGAGCTCAGCTTCTCTCCTCTATCATATAATCCTATACATCACAGAGCTCAGCTTCTCTCCTCTATCATATAACCCTATATATCACAGAGCTCAGCTTCTCTCCTCTATCATATAACCTATATATCACAGAGCTCAGCTTCTCTCTATCATTTAATCCTATACATCACAGAGCTCAGCTTCTCTCCTCTATCATATAACCCTATATATCACAGAGGTCAGCTTTTCTCCTCTATCATATAACCCTATATATCACAGAGCTCAGCATCTCTCCTCTATCATATAACCTATATATCACAGAGCTCAGCATCTCTCCTCTATCATATAACCCTATATATCACAGAGCTCAGCTTCTCTCTTCTATCCTATCCTATTAATATTATAAATGTGAAAGTTTGTGTGTTCGGATGTTTGTTAGTCAATCACGCAAAACCCGCTTGACCGATTTGGCTGAAATTTTCCACAAACATAGTTAATACACCCCATTGCGCAATAGGCTACTTTTCGTCACAATAGCGCACATACGTTTTTCCCAGGACCCCCACAAACCCCAAACTCACATCACTATCTCTGCAATCTCACACACTTTGGACCCCGATTTGGCTGAAATTTTCCACAAACATAGTCCCTACACTCGATTGTGCAATAGGCTACTTTTCGTCACAATAGCGCACATACGTTTTTCCCAGGACCCTTTGGATGTTTGGCGGTCAATCACGCAAAAACCGCTCCACCGATTTGGCGGAAATTTTCCACAAACATAGTCCCTACACTCGATTGCGCAATAGGCTACTTTTCGTCACAATAGCGCACATACGTTTTTCCCAGGACCCCCACAAAACCCAAACTCACATCACTATCTCTGCAATCTCACACACTTTGGACCATAGCAAGCCACAAAATTCATATTACCCCCTACAGCAGAGGTCAACAACCCCTGGCACACATGCCAAGAGTGGCACTCCTGCCATATTTCACTGGCATGCCAGCAGCACAGGACCTGCAAGAGTTAAATAAAGTCTCTGCTAGAGCTGAGGCATAAGGACACTCCCCTTTGCGAGATGTGCAGGAAACCCAGGGGGTGGAGCTTAGTCGCTCAAGTCTCTGCCTGCTATAGTGATAGCTCCTGCCGAAGCTGCTAGCAAACTGAAAGTAAGAAACACACAGCTCCCTTCCTTTACTTCCTATTCTCATTAATGTCAGGCATGGGGTTATTAGTTTAGTGTTAGTAACTCCATGTGCCTCACATTAATAGGAATAAACCCCATCATGTCCCTCATATTAACCCCTGTGTGCCCCATATAAAGGTTACTAATATGTGAGACATATGGAGGGACTAATAAAAGACCTCAGTAATGAAGATACTTAATTATTACCTCCAAGTCTCTCACATATCAGTAACTAGAGATGAGCGAGTACTGTTGGGATCAGCCGATCTGAACAGCACGCTCCATAGAAATGAATGGATGCACCTGGTACTTCCGCTTGGACGTAGCCAGCGCGCTTAACCCCCCGCGTGCCGGCTACGTCCATTCATTTCTATGCGAGCGTGCTGTTCGGATCGGCTGATCCCAACAGTACTCGCTCATCTCTATCAGTAACTCTTACACTGGGGTTAATGTGAGGGACATGATGGGGTTAATTGCTATTAATAAGAGGCACATGGAGTTACTAAACTGTCATGCACAGGGCCAGACTTTATGTTGCTTACTCAAGAGTATCCTGTGCCCAAAACTTACATGTACTGGCGGAAAATAACAAATCATACAATGTCGTATATCGAAGTATATTAACCTGAAATACCTCTGTCCCAAAGTCACTATGTACAGTTTATACCAACACCGTATAGCGGCTGAAATACAAATTACATTCAACACAAAAGTCTCATGTGCTCTCAGAATTACAGCAACAACAAGATACACAGTTACATTTTATATCCCATACCTTATACACAGTACGAAAACCTTACCCGCGCCTGTATATACCCACTTCTACAATCACCACAGACGAAGTTGCGGGTACCAGCTAGTAATCCTATATATCACAGAGCTCAGCTTCTCTCCCTCTGTCATATAACCCTATATATCACAGAGCTCAGCTTCTCTCCCTCTATCATATAACCCTATATATCACATAGCTCAGCTTCTCTCCTCTATCATATAACCTATATATCACATAGCTCAGCTTCTCTCCTCTATCATATAACCTATATATCACAGAGCTCAGCTTCTCTCCTCTATCATATAACCCTATATATCACATAGATCATCTTCTCTCCTCTATCATATAACCTATATATCACATAGCTCAGCTTCTCTCCTCTATCATATAACCTATATATCACAGAGCTCAGCTTCCCTCCTCTATCATATAACCCTATATATCACAGAGCTCAGCTTCTCTCCCTCTATCATATAACCCTATATATCACAGAGCTCAGCTTCTCTCCTCTATCATATGACCTATACAGTATATCACAGAGCTCAGCTTCTCTCCCTCTATCATATAACCCTATATATCACAGCTCAGCTTCTCTCCCTCTATCATATAACCCTATATATCACAGAGCTCAGCTTCTCTCCTCTATCATACCACAGAGCTCAGCTTTTCTCTCTCTATCAAATAACCCTATATGTCACAGAGCTCAGCTTCTCTCCTCTATCATATAACCCTATATATCACAGAGCTCAGCTTCTCTCCTCTATTATATAACCCTATATATCACAGAGCTCAGCTTCTCTCCTCTATTATATAACCCTATATATCACAGAGCTCAGCTTCTCTCCTCTATTATATAACCCTATATATCACAGAGCTCAGCTTCTCTCCTCTATCATATAACCCTATATATCACAGAGCTCAGCTTCTCTCCTCTATCATATAACCCTATATATCACAGAGCTCAGCTTCTCTCCTCTATTATATAACCCTATATATCACAGAGCTCAGCTTCTCTCCTCTATTATATAACCCTATATATCACAGAGCTCAGCTTCTCTCCTCTATCATATAACCCTATATATCACAGAGCTCAGCTTCTCTCCTCTATTATATAACCCTATATATCACAGAGCTCAGCTTCTCTCCTCTATTATATAACCCTGTATATCACAGAGCTCAGCTTCTCTCCTGCAGGCTATGGCACCCCCTTTTTCTTGACACTTTCCAAAACTGTTGCAAGTGCTGAAAGTGGTGTTTGGTACTTTGTAAATCTGACATTCTTGCCGTACACATCTCTTTCCAATGCTATAACATTAAAAAGCTCCTGTGATCGCCATGATAAATTTATGTTATTGTGCAGGAACAGAAATAGTCCTGAAGTGCCATCGTACATGTACTCGGAAATGAACTTGGAAAATTTCCTGTGGTTTGTTCAGTCTTTCCTCCGGGGAGAGTAATGACACCCTCGGCTTGGGTTATTAGCTGTATTTGTGTGGCGTCTAGTATGTTCCCGTCTACACACAATTATGGCTTTGCTCATAGTCCTAAACTATGTCTTACTCTTGATGACTTTGGATCTATTTTCGAGGTTACCAAGGTAACTACGCAATCTGACAACCTAAAGCAAGAGCTATCGACACCCGTGAAATTAGCGGCGATGTTGTGTCGCACATTCAGCCGTGGTTCTGCCTACAATACATTCAGACTAATCACGGCCGAGGCGACTATTTACATGCCGTCACCATAGCAATGGCAATTTACTGTATAAAGAAATATATGTCAAATAAGACGTGTAACTGGGGCACGCGGCGTCCTTCATCCCGTTACACCTCATTATGATATTGGCTATGTTATTTAATGCAGCTCTGAAACAGTCCTCACCGCTGGTTCCAAACCCTAGATATGGCAGGTCTGCTTTACGTAAGACTATATTATTGCATTTTATTACCAGCAAACAGCATAGAAATAAGTTTAAATCATTCGAAACCCAACCCCAAAACCTTACTAAACGGAGGTTTAGTAACACAGAAGTCTCAAGGGTTTCCTTTAGAGGATATTAAGTTTAGGGCTCATGCATACAGAGCAGTAAAGTACATAAAAACATACGCTATCAAATGGACACTGGACATTCCCCATATCGAAGATGGACAAAAAATTGGAACTATTTATACCTGATCTACTATACTATCAATAACAAAAATTCCTCCTCCTGTTTATTTCAATGGAAGCTGACACTGCATGGTTAACTAGCTGGTAAAATTCTCGTGGTATAAAGAAGTGTCCTGTCCAATCTGTGAGCAATTCCCCCCCGAATCTTCCATTGAAGTGAATGGGAGCAGGAAATCTTTCCGCCATTTTAAATGGATAGGTCATCAATATATGATCAGTTTGTGTCCAATACCTGAGACTTCAGGTCAACCTCCTACATCAGGGAGGATTATCACCTTCATCCTCAATAAGGGCAGAATCAGCCGCCAAGAATCCACCTCAGCGGCAGATTACACTATGTGAACAGGCCTTAAGGGTTAAATAGAGGGGCCTAAGGATGCCCTCAAGTATCACCTCTGCATCTCCTATAGCAGTGATGGAGAACCTTTTAGAGACCGAGTGCCCAAACTGCAACCCAAAACCCACTAATTTATCACCAAGTGCCAACACAGAAATTTAACCTGAATGCTGTGTGGATCCTCAATTGTGGACAATGATGGGCCCGCAAAAATATGGTAATGTGAATGGGGCTTTACTGAGCTTTCAATTATACCAACAACTTTGTACTGGATTTTGTATAATTTTGAACAATTAATGTTCACTATTTACATTGCACAGATCTGTTTGATTGTTACCGTGCAATGTTATTATGACCTGTAATAATATCACGTCTGCTATAAAACGGATACTGTGTGACTGTGTGACATAAATAGTGAAGGGCCCCCACACAGTACAATCTGTTCAACAGTAACCCATGCACAGTACTATCTGCTCCACAGTGTCCCCACACAGGCCAATCTTCTCCACAGTGACCCCCCACACAGTTATATCTGCTCCAGTGTCCCCACACAGTCCAATCTACTTCATAGTGCCCCCCCAGTTATATCTGCTCCACAGTGTCCCCACACAGTCCAATCTGCTTCACAGTGACCCCCCACACAGTACTATCTGCTCCACAGTGTCCCCACACTGTCCAATCTACTCCACAGTGACCCCCCCACACACACACAGTTATATCTGCTCCAGTGTCCCCACACAGTCCAATCTGCTTCACAGTGACCCCCCACACAGTACTATCTGCTCCACAGTGTCCCCACACTGTCCAATCTACTCCACAGTGACCCCCCCCACACACACACAGTTATATCTGCTCCAGTGTCCCCACACAGTCCAATCTGCTTCACAGTGCCCCCCCACAGTTATATCTGCTCCACAGTGTCCCCACACACTTATATCTGCTCCACAGTGTCCCCACACACTTATATCTGCTCCACAGTGTCCCCACACAGTTCAATCTGCTTCACAGTGGCTCCACACAGTCTTATCTGCTCCACAGTGACCCCCCACACTATTATATCTGCTCCACAGTGACCCCCCACACTGTTATATCTGCTCCACAGTGTCCCCACACAGTCCTATCTGCTCCACAGTAGCCCCCACATGGTACAATCTGCTCCACAGTGGCCCCTACACATTATAATCTGTTCCACAAATGAGTGCCCACAAAGAGGGCTCAGAGTCCCACCTCGGCACCCATGGCATAGGTTTCCCATCACTGTCCTATAGCAACACCCCTAAGCATTATTAAATTCAGGGACTAGATGGAATATCAGAATATTGCCTCTCTTTGCACTGGTATCCTGTAACCTCGATGGGACATTGGGTAGAATTGTCATTTTGCCAGTTATAAGTAGACTAATAAAAGATCCCATCCCCTAAAAGGACTTGAGATACCTGACAATGTCTTTTCCATTAAGGAGATGTCAAACTGATACGATCCACTTGGGGAAGGTTTTTTTTTTTTATTTGCTCCTAAAATAGCTCGGATCTCTCGCTTAATATCGTGTATAAATCAGACTTTTCACATCAATTCACTGAATCATTGTTACTTTAGGGAAAGAAAAAGTCAAGGCTAAATTTGGAAGTGGACAGAAGTCGCCAATGGCACAGAATGAGACAGACTGACCTTCACTAAGTGAGAAACACTGCGTAGTGCGATCTTCACCTTATAATTTATATACTCCTCCAATAGGTGGAACTTTATAAATAGCAATCAGATAATGGCATTATTGACCTCACTTTGTTAAAGTGAACTCACTCTAATGAAGTTTTAACAAAAATAAGTAGTTTATAAGGATATATGAAACTTTGTAATATGTCCTAGTTAAAAAAAAAAAAAAAAAAAGTTGCAGCATTTTCACACTTCATGGCTGTCTGGGTTTATTACAATTTTTTTTATGATCTATCCTCATAAATACCAGATTGGTAGGTTTTGGCCCCCAGACCGATCAGCTGTATGAAGCCCTCACTGCAGATCAGCTCCCACTGACTTCAATGGGAGCTGAGCTGCAATGATGCTATACAGAGTCTGGAGGTTTCTGATTCCAGCCCTGTATTGTGTAGAGGGTGGGTGCCAGAAGCAGCTCCATACAGCTGACCAGACACGGTGCCAGGTGTCAGCCCCCCACAGATCAGGTATTTATGGCCTATCCTGAGGATAGGTTATAAAAATATAAGCTCGGACAACTCCTTTCGTTGCTAGAAACTTTCATAATGTAAGTATTATGCATAAAAGAGAGGTAAGAAGGGAGGTGCAGCTGCAGAATCACTTACACTGTGTGCTGTGAGAGGGGAGAGTGATCACCTTACAGATTCTCCATCTCATCTTGTATAGGAGACTGCATACAATGGAGAAAGGGGAGGGGAGAAAGCAGGGAGCAGGGGAGTAGCTGTAGAGGGTGCAGAGGTATCAATTGCTACCAGGTCTGGAACCTCTGGGGGAGAACAGAAACTGTACCCTGCCAGGAGCTTCAAGGTATGGGTCTCCATAGCCAAGCAGCTACATGCAAGTCTTTCTTCCTAGCTCAATACCAAGTGTCAGATGGACTGGAGTAAATTACAATGTGATCACAGGATTCTGGAGCAGTGGAAATGTGTTCTGTACACTGAACGATCCCACTTCTCTGACTGGCAGGCTGATTGACAAGTCTGGGTTGGGCTGAGGCCAGAAGAACATCATCTGTCAAACCATACATTTTGGTGGAGGAGAGATAATGCAGTGGGGTTGTCCTGACCTCAATCCCTTCCAACAACCTTGGAATAAAGATATTGCGAACCAAACCCTCTTATCCACCAACAGGGTCTGACCTTATAAATGCACTTCTGTATGAATTAGCACAAATTCCCACAGATTCCAAAATAAACTGTTTGTCAATGAGAGATGATGATAGATAGATAGATAGATAGATAGATAGATAGATAGATAGATAGATTATTGTGTGATAGTTGTGAGATAGATAGTTTGATAGATATATAATTGAGAGATAGATAGATAGTCATGAGAGAGATAGATAGATAGATAGATAGATAGATAGATAGGAGATAGATAGATAGATAGATAGATAGATAGATAGATAGATAGGAGATAGATAGATAGGAGATAGATAGATAGATAGATAGATAGATAGATAGATAGATAGATAGATATGAGACGGATGATTTAGATAAATAGATGTGTAACCGGCCTCCCACCTACCATGTGCTATTTATAATCTAGAACAATTGCCACCTCTTCCCCCTCTATAGCTACACCCCTATTCAAAGCAAACACTTTTTCCAATTCTAATGGTAACATTTGATATAAACTGCAAATATTATTATTACGATCATTTTTTCTAAAAACATAACGTGACCTAAAAATATGAAATCTTCAGCGGAGGCCAAGAATTTGCATGGAAAGTCATTTTGTGAGCTTGGTAAAACACTTGAAAATACTGAAATAATAGACGGCGACAGCCCCCCATCCAGGCCGCACCATATGGTATGTTGCCTAAAGCTAATCTAAACATAAAATGCTAATTACTGACCTACTAATTAAAATTCACTATAATGAAATATCAATATCCGGAGGCTTTAATATCATAAGTGTGTCCATTCCGGAACAATCATGTTCATGTACTATTGCAGGCGTTGTACGAGGTCCTCACTTCTCTTCGGCGGTAAAATCCTAATTTGTAATTGTTAGCAGATCCCTGTGTTGTTGTTAAGTGAGAGAGCGAGACATCTCATGAAATTGCTTTTCCTAATTTAATAAACAGCGATTGCTAAAAGCTAAGTGGATATTTTGCCTTTGTTAGCAGTGACTTTGTAAAATCTGCAGGCCATTTACATCAATTCTAATTTACAATTACATAACAAAGTTTTACAAGGCTGGCTGTCTATGGAAGGGAAGAGGTACAAAGAATCCAGCACTGAGAGAGTGCAAAAACAAATATATCCAAATCCTCATATATGCAAATGTATTATAGAGATGTAACAAGGTGTAATAGGGTGTTCATAGAGATATAATGCATACCTCCCAACTTGCAGAGAACAGAAAGAGGGACAAATTTGCGCTGCGTACAGCAAATGTATGTAGGTGACCATGCCTGTAACCCACCATGTCCTCTTTGACCCCATCCAAACCTAACTGGTCTCTTTCTGCCCCCATGCAGTAATAGGGTTCTTCTTCGGTTAATACTAGATATGGGCGAATTGGTTCGTAAGAAGCTGGGCTCTTCTGGAAAATTCCAAATTGTTTTATTTTTTTTACAAATTCAAACAAATGGAGATACGTCTTGTCATCTTGGGTGAACTAAAATGGCTACTACATTATACTCTGTGGTCTCTTTAGAACCCAGAGTATAATAGTTGGAGGCCCAGGGGAGGTGACAAAAATAAAAGAAAACACTCACACTCACCGTCCATTCCTAGTAGCCCTTACAGTGTTATACACTATGTTTTATAGATAGGTTCCTAGGAGCCCTGACAGTGTTCTACACTATGTTCTATAGATGGGTTCCTAGGAGCCCTGACAGTGTTCTACACTATGTTTTATAGATAGGTTCCTAGGAGCCCTAACAGTATTCTACACTATGTTTTATAGATAGGTTCCTAGGAGCCCTGACAGTGTTCTACACTATGTTATATAGATAGGTTCCTAGGAGTCCTGACAGTGTTCTACACTATGTTTTATAGATAGGTTCCTAGGAGCCCTGACAGTGTTCTACACTATGTTTTATAGATAGGTTCCTAGGAGCCCGGACAGTGTCCTACACTATGTATTATAGATAGGTTCCTAGGAGCCCTGACAGTGTCCTACACTATGTATTATAGATAGGTTCCTAGGAGCCCTAACAGTATTCTACACTATGTTTTATAGATAGGTTCCTAGGAGCTCTGATAGTGTTCTACACTATGTTTTATAGATAGGTTCCTAGGAGCCCTGACAGTGTTCTACACTATGTTTTATAGATAGTTCCTAGGAGCCCTGACAGTGTTCTACACTATGTTTTATAGATAGGTTCCTAGGAGCCCTGACAGTGTTCTACACTATGTTATATAGATAGGTTCCTAGGAGCCCTGACTGTGTTCTACACTATGTATTATAGATAGGTTCCTAGGAGCCCTGACAGTGTACTACACTATGTGTTATAGATAGGTTCCTAGGAGCCCTGACAGTGTTCTACACTATGTTATATAGCTAGGTTCCTAGGAGCCCTGACAGTGTTCTACACTATGTTTTATAGATAGGTTCCTAGGAGCCCTGACAGTGTTCTACACTATGTTTTATAGATAGGTTCCTAGGAGCCCTGACAGTGTTCTACACTATGTTTTATAGATAGGTTCATAGGTTCTTGTAACGGACAATAGCTACGGACACTGCTGATGGTCACCAACGGAAGTGTGAATACCCCTTCAAATACATGAGCAGTTTCTAAAACCGCAACAGTTTTGGAATTTGCACAGTATCCGCTGCACATATTTTTCTGCAATGTGTAGATGACCCCAGCTTCAAAGAGTACCTTTCATGTCCTCTGGCACTGTGAGAAAGCTGCCGCAGATAAATGCCATGACTTTTTGATATGGGATGTCCCTCACTCCTTCCTAAAACCACCCAAACTACGGTAAATATTGACTTTGGAATAAATGCACAAAACACTTTATTTTGGGTGTCAAAATGGCCACAGCTTTATTAAACTCACTTAAATAAAATAATGACAGAAGGAGTCAGGTGAAGTGCTAGAACATTGGGATTCACGAATACTATGAGATCCCCAGCTGTAATAGGGAAAAAAGCAGCCCATTCATTTCTATGGGGAGCGCACATATGCCGGCTCCCATAGAAAGCAATGGGATCTGTTTTAACACCGCTGATTCGGAACGTGTTACACATTCAGTATCAGTGAGCGTATACTCCGTGTGAAGGGGCCCTTATAAACCTTTTTTGTTAAAGTTAAGAATGAATCTTACAACAAAATGTAGATGACCTGACCTTACAACATGGTGTACTGTATGATAGACTTTTGTTTAGCAGTACACTGAGTCTATTATCTTAAGATATACTTTTGTTGGAGACGTGTCACGCAGCTGTGTTTTATGAACATGGGATATGTGTGATGGGGGTTCTGGGACAGGATGGGTCGTGGCTATTTATCTTGGAGCTATGGACAGTTTATTTTCAGGTGGATTAAACTAATATGGATGAAGAGAGGAATGTAAAGAAAAGCAAAGATGTTGTCCAAACATGAATGAAATCTTCTATGTATATCACTCTGACCGAGGTTGGATCCTTATACCGCCACGCACCAGCGCCAATCATACTGGGATTCTCAAGAGTTTTTCGAGTGGGTTCACATTTAGCCATAGAAAGGTAACTAGTAACCTTACTGGAAAGCAATAGGATATTACACTATATCATGTATCAGTACAGACAACATCAGATAGGAGAGATGGGATGGCGTGCAATAATATGCAGGAGCATTGCCTGTAAGACGCCCTACACCATAAGCAATCCCCTGAAGAGTTACTATCATGGGAAAACCCCTTTAATTATAGTATGCAAAAGCGAAATGCAAGTCCAACCTGCAATCTGGTTTATATCAAACACACCATCCTATTAAACCGAACAGCAAGTGCTGTGAGATCTCAGAAAACCATTTCTTATAAAATATCAGCATGAAGTGACAGTTTAATATGTGTGTTTATGGCTCGACGAGCAATCGAGAACAATGCTTTCACTGAAGTCGTGGGGGAAGATCTTATCACGAAGGTCATGAGGCTCGACCTCGGTGACTGCTGATCTGAGAGGTTCCAGCACAAGTCTTCAGAGTCGCAGTAAAGACAGTTACATAAGATGTGATGGTAACCACATGAGGAACATATTTACTAAAAGCCAAGATGAAATATCACCTAAATTCCCCAATTAATGACTCGCTATTTTAACTAGTAACAAATGGACGTACTGTACCATATGTATGCAGATAGTAGATGCTATATATTCAATAGGTTGCAGATACTTTGTACTGAACTAGAACAAGATAAGCTGAGATATCTGGAGATGTGTGTAGATCTGGGTATGAGGACACAGTATGGCACATTGGTAACCCATTACATCATCACCCCTTAAATAGCAACAGAGTAAGACTAATATAAAAATCCCAAACCATAAGCGGACACTTTAAAGGGGTTGTCTCAGAATTACATTTATTATCTATCCACAGGATAGGCGGTAAGGGTCTGACTGCTGGAGGCCGCCATTAGAACCTTTACCCATAATGGAAACAGGGGTCCAGTGTCTCCCATTCACTGGTGTAACAAAGAGATGGGAATGGTCAACATTGGGACTGGAATTAGAATCCTGGTGGGCCCACAGGTCACATCAACACACTGGGGCGGGATAAACTGTCCCAAAGTGGCCTCCAAAGAGTATAATATCCCATAGTGGCCCCTCTGCACAGCATAAGGTTCCATAGCGGCCCCTTCACACTATATAATGTCCCATAGAATGGGTTCCAAAATCCAGCAGTGGGCAACTCTATTTGGATCTGCTTGTGGATATATACACCGTGTGCAATTACAAGACCATGACACAAGCTATATAGATGGAGGGTGGACCGCTAGCGTCACCCACCCTGATGTCCCACGATGGGATGAGATTGTCCAGTACCTGCAATGATGACAGACACTGAACCGGATTTGCTAATAGTTAGACAGTGTGCACATAGAAAGATAGTCTGAAGATACAGCAGATTTATCACAGTGTCCTGATGCCATTTGACATATCTTTAGACTGTCTTGTGTACATTTATACCATCTTATAGTTACTCTGAGTTAGAATTATATGACACAAACGTGGCACATTTTTGGTTCATCATTTAAGCCATGACTCCTTTTTTAGGTAAGAAATATGCAAATCTATTCTCCAGGATGTAATTAGGAGAACAGTGCCTCTGTATGCCGCCCTCTAGAGGGCAGCATCCTTAACATCATGCATGACTCAGTTATAAAGTCTATTTAATCATGATGTGGATTTAATTGCCAAATTAGTATTTCTATCCCAAAAGGAACTGATTCCCAGCTATGTACGATTATCCCCTGATCCTTTTTTAGGGATACACACATGTCTAGTAAGTCAAGAAATTTTTAGCCAAAACTAGATGCGCCACATTACACCAAAGATGGGCAACGTATCCCTGGGTTTATACTGCCTAGAAAAGTGGTTCTGTTGTCACAAGAAACCTGAGATTCACTAATAAATTTCAATTAATCTGATATATCACTTCCATGTTATACCAGATTTATCTTTCTAGGTGCTTTAAAACCGTCTAAGGCTCGGGTCACATCTCTGTACAAGACACCATCACAGATTCCCCTTAAAATTGTCGGAGAAAAATCCTGCAAGGAGGACTTTTCTCTCCACCGGTTTCATTGTAAAATTGTCGGAAACCAGGCTGAAACAGAGTGGACCCCATTATAATCCATGGGGTCCACAGGTTTCCGTGTGTTACCGCTTTTTAAGTGGACTGCGTTTCCGTCTTTCGGGTTCCCATGTGGACCCGAAAGATGGAAACCTTAACTCTAGTGTGAACCAGTGGCGTAACTACCACCATAGCAGCGGTAGCAGCTGCCACAGGGCCCGGGACATTAGGGGCCCGGTGACAGCTGCTACCGCTGCTATCATTATTCTCGGAGGTCTTTTCGGACCCCTGAGTATAATGATCGGGGCCCCCTGTTGGTGGAATACTTTCCACCAACAGGGGGCCCCGAAGCTGCAGCAACGGCTGAGACACAGGAGCTGCAGGTCTGGCTCCTGTCAGCGCTGCAGGACGCTCCCCCTCTCTCCCCCTCCCTTTCTCTGCTGTCCTCTGCCCACCAATGAGAGGAGGAGGCGGGGCTTATCCCTGCCGTCCAGCACAGAAGAGAAGAGGAAGAAGCTGCTCCAGGAAAATGAAACTGAAGCTACACAGGTACGTACTGGGGTTACTATACTTATTACTATCAGGCATTTGGGGGGATTACTTGTGTTTTAGTAACTCCATGTGCCTCATAGTAATAGCAGTTAACCCCATCATCTCCCTGACATTAACCCCTGTTTGCCTCACCATAAGAGTTACTGATATGTGAGACATATGGGGGTAATAGTAATGAAGATACTTTATTATTACCTCCATGTCTCTCACATATCAGTAACTCTTATGGTGAGGCAGACAGGGGTTAATGTGAGGGAGATGATGGGGTTAACTGTTATTAATATGAGGCACATGGAGTTACTAAATTGTAATGCACATGACCAGATTTTTTTTTATCCACAATTTGTCCTGGTATAGCGGTCAGCGGGTGACAGTATTTAGTCCTGTAGGGGCCACTAAGGGACATAATACTGTGTGCAGGGGCCACTATTGGGTATAATACTGTGTGCAGGGGCCACTAAGGGACATAATACTGTGTGCAGGGGCCACTAAGGGACATAATACTGTGTGCAGGGGCCACTATGGGACATAATACTGTGTGCAGGGGCCACTATGGGGGATAATACTGTGTGCAGGGGCCACTATGGGACATAATACTGTGTGCAGGGGCCACTATGGGACATAATACTGTGTGCAGGGGCCACTATGGGACATAATACTGTGTGCAGGGTCCACTATGGGACATAATACTGTGTGCAGGGGCCACTATGGGACATAATAGAGCGCGCAGGAATGTGTAGGAGGGACTCGGTCGAGATCTTCGGTGTCGGGGGGGCCCCATGTCAAAAGTTCGCCACGGGGCCCCGCCATTCCTAGTTACGCCACTGGTGTGAACCTAACCTGGCGTTGAACTGCAATACCAGATACAACCTGAGGACTGCTGTGGCACTGTTTTTAGAAGAAAGCAGCAATGTTTTACTAATCCTGTACAACCACTTTATTATGAGATATAAACTAATAGAAAGAAACTTATTGAGATACACGAGCTGTACAAAAACGACGATGCAAACTTTACAAAGCAGCCATAACTATTTAACTGAAACTAGATATGTTGCTTCTTTACGTCATGGTCAGCAATAGATTCATAGATATGAGGCTAGGTTCACACTTGCGCTCCCCTGCAAGGGGACCTGAATGACAGAGATCCCATCTGCTAAAATAGCAGATACCCGCGGACACCTGTGGATCCCGTAGAATATAGTGGGGTCTGCCGGGATTTTCAGCCAAGACTTTGACGTAGAAGTGAACCTAGCCTTATAAAGATCCTGTGAGGAAGTTAGTGCGGTAGATGCAGTGGTACGGAACCAAACAGTCAAAGACAGGGACACAAAATATGTAGCAAACTGGTAAATTTAGAAAAAACAGGAACATAAATAAGGCGTGACTTCAGGCACAAAATAAACAAAACAAAATACAGCCTTAACTTCAGGCAAAACAAAAAGAAACAAACTCCTGCTTGTCTGAGCAACTAACTAAATAGAAATGTTAACCTAACTTTACGTGTGGCTTACTACCAGCCACACAAACAAAACAAGCACAACTTTGTCTGACCGGACTCAGGGTTACAGGACAGACCCAGCCGCCTCCTCTCACTCCCTGGATCTACATTGGTGTGCCGGATCTGCACCATTTTTCTGGCCCAGTAATGAGCCAAGGACTCATACCTGGAGCTGAGGCCTACTCCAGATCTGCCCTGGACCACACATAAGTTAAAAACCAGGGGGGGATATAGCGAGATTCTAGCACTCTGCCTGACACCTTCTCACAATTCATAGAACTGATATTAATTTGCTCTCCTGATTAACCACAGTACACAATATGCTAAATCACCAAAGGGACAAACAGAAATGGTGTATACTAATGGGTATACGTAACAGTGATATATTCAGGAAAAACAACATCATTTACAGTTAATTTGTTTATAAGCACAATGTTCAGATTATATCTGCATGTTTTGTGCCACCATCTGTTCAGGACAGTCTCAGTGTCTTATTACATAAGGAGCACTTCACATAAACAGAGGCTTGAGAAAACCATATAGTGAACTACAGATAACCCTGTTATATAGAGATTTAAAGGGATTTTACAAGATTATTATATGGATGGGATGGCCAATCAGTGGTCTCAGTGGGCTAAGGAAAGGACATACGGTGATATACTTTTAATGGAATAAAAACCCACAATGGTCACAGAAATAACTTGAATATGACAAAAGTAATAACCAAACTACATGTTGACAAGCCACAAAGCTTCTGGGACAATGTCCTATGGACAGATGAGACAAAATCAAACTTTTTGGACAAGGCACATCACCTCTATGTTAGCAGATGGAAAAATGAAGCATATCTTGAAAAGAACACTGTCCCTACTGTGAAACATGGAGGAGGTTCTGTTATGTTCTGGGGCTGATTTCCTGCATCTGGTACAGGGTGTCTTGAATCTGTGCAGGGTACAATGAAATCTCAAGACTATCAAGGGATTCTAGAAAAAAATGTGCTGCCCAGTGTCAGAAAGCTTGGTCTCAGTCGCAGGTCATGGGTCTTGTAACAGGATAATGACCCAAAAGACACAGCTAAAAACACCCAAGAATGGCCAAGAGGAAAACATTGGACTATTCTGAAGTGGCTTTCTATGAGCCCTGACCTAAATCCTATTGAGCATCTTTGGAAGGAGCTGAAACATGGCATCTGGACAAGGCAGCCTTCAAACCCGAGACAACGGGAGCAGTTTGCTCATGAGGAGGGGCCCGAAATACCTGCTGAGAGGTGCAGAAGTCTCATTGACAGTTACAGGAATCGTCTGATCGCAATGATTGCCCCTAAAGGTTGTGCAACAAAATATTAAGTTACAGGAATCATTTCTGTCCAGGCCTGTTTCATCAGTTTTATTTTTACAAAAAAATCTGTTTAAGCGAACATTTGTTCATTTGTTCATTTTCATAGAATTTTTATTAATTATTACTTTGGTCAGATTCAAGTTATTTTTGACCCTTGTGGGTTTTTCTTTCATTAAACGTGGGGACCAACAATTTTGTCCACGTGTGTATGTCAGTGACGTCCCGCTTCCTTTCCCTAGGCCACTGAGGCGACAGCAGTCGTGTAGGTTGAGGATGGAAGCAACTGGGAACAACAGGACAGGACTGCAGTGGGAGACACCTGAGCACCAGGGAGATGGGAGTATATTATTTTTTTAGATTGCCAAAAATTGTATATCCTGGACAACCCCTTTAAGGGATGACATTCAGAACATAACCTCTATAAAGGGTCATAGTATCCAAATCTGACTTGACTATTTATTGTGTCTTCTTTCCTACTGTTTCTATTATCTTTGTTTATTCTTACAGTATTATTCCTACTCGTCCTACATTGCCATATTACCTGACCGTATATTAAACAGAAACATCTTGCCATAATATCAATTCATAGTTGATGGATGTAAAGAATCATTACCGAGGTCCGCCTTTTATTAAGGTTTGCTTTTTATATAGGTTATAATCTTTTACAACCTCTATAAGATTTTACTTACAAAGGTACAAATAAATGTTTTCATTTTCCAAGAATAATATAAAAAATCTACCTTCAATCCCTAGATTTATGGATCTGACTTATCCTTCATGTAATTTAAAGATATTTCTAAAAGCAAAAGAAATAAAACATGTCAAAGATAATATGTCAGATGGTTTTAATAAAACATACCGAGAACAACTGGGACAAGAGCACAAAAGAATCATTATTCTCTATTATTCTCTCTCTTCTCTAATTATTACAATACTAATCAAATGGAGCTGCTGCCCTGCCCTCATATACTGGGATCAAAGGGCATTTTCCCCCGATTTACGTGTAGTTACAATCAATGTGTATTCTTCTGAGAAGATCTGATTTTTATTGGAAATATAAAGTATAAGTTTACATGGTGAAAAGTGAAGAGGAATGTAATGTGGATACACTGTTATTAGAGATGAGTGAACAGTAAAATGTTCGAGATTCGATATTCATTTTGAGTAGCCCCTCAATATTCGACTACTTGAATCGAATATCGAACCCTATTATAGTCTATGGGGAGAAAATGCTCGTTTCAGGGGTAGGCAACGTTCGATCAAATTATACTTACCAAGTCCACGAGTGAGGGTCGGTGTGGATCCTCCGAGAAGTCTTCTCCATGCAGCGTCCCCGCGGCGTCTTCCGGCTCTGAATTCACTCTGCCAGGCATCGGGCCTGGGCAGAGCCGACTGCGCATATCCACACTACAAGCGGGTATGCGCAGTCGGCTCTGCCCAGGCCCAATGCCTGTGTTACGGACATCAAGGGGTCCTCATAATAGAGTATGTTGTAGGGTTCCAAATTAATTAATTAACAGGCCTGGATGGACTATAGACTACACCCATCCTTTAGCCTGGAGAACTGATTAAGACACAGATGGTGGTGTATCAAAATGAATTCTGCTTTATTGTTACAGACAAAAGCAGGTTGGACTTATAACATAACATACCAGGATTGGATGTAGAGTGGTAGCCTTTATCCATTGGCTAAAGCCTACTGTAATCTCCATCTAATTATTACATTTCAACAGGAAGCTACCCCCCACAGTCACTGTATATGTGTATCTCAAGGCTCCGAAGATAAATAGAGATCAAAAGGCTTGGTGCCACTTCTTGGATCTAACATTCAATGAACTATAGACATCCTGTGTTTACACACTCTACCTTGACACAAAGGTGCAGCCCTGAAGTCGATCAGATAGATAAGGATTCATTAGCAAAATACAAGATGGAGGATGTGATTCTAACACCTGGCAGAGTGAATTCAGAGCCGGAAGACGCCGCGGGGAAGCTGCACGGAGAAGACTTCTAAAGGTAGGAGAAGAACCAGCGTTGATTGGCCGACTGTATAGCATTCGGCCAATCAATGCTGTTTCTGCATCGAACTTTTCCATTCGAATAGCGAGTGGTACTCGATCGAGTACGAGTATTTCGAATACCGTAGTATTTGATCGAATACCTACTCGTTCAAATACTACTCGCTCATCTCTAACTGTTATGTCTCAGTACAGGGATAATACACACAGTGATGTCACAGTACAGGGATAATACACACAGTGATGTCACAGTACAGGGATAATACACACAGTGATGTCACAGTACAGGGATAATACACACAGTGATGTCACAGTACAGGGATAATACACACAGTGATGTCACAGTACAGGATAATATACACAGTGATGTCACAGTACAGTGATAATATACACAGTGATGTCACAGTACAGGGATAATACACACAGTGATGTCACAGTACAGGGATAATACACACAGTGATGTCACAGTACAGGGATAATACACACAGTGATGTCACAGTACAGAGATAATACACACAGTGATGTCACAGTACAGGGATAATACACACAGTGATGTCACAGTACAGGATAATATACACAGTGATGTCACAGTACAGTGATAATATACACAGTGATGTCACAGTACAGGGATAATATACACAATGATGTCACAGTAGAGGGATAATACACACAGTGATGTCACAGTACAGAGATAATACACACAGTGGTGTCACAGTACAGGGATAATACACACAGTGATGTCACAGTACAGAGATAATACACACAGTGATGTCACAGTACAGGGATAATACACACAGTGATGTCACAGTACAGGGATAATACACACAGTGATGTCACAGTACAGGGATAATACACACAGTGATGTCACAGTACAGGATAATATACACAGTGATGTCACAGTACAGGGATAATACACACAGTGATGTCACAGTACAGGATAATACACACAGTGATGTCACAGTACAGAGATAATACACACAGTGATGTCACAGTACAGGGATAATACACACAGTGATGTCACAGTACAGAGATAATACACACAGTGATGTCACAGTACAGGGATAATACACACAGTGATGTCACAGTACAGAGATAATACACACAGTGATGTCACAGTACAGGGATAATACACACAGTGATGTCACAGTACAGGATAATATACACAGTGATGTCACAGTACAGTGATAATATACACAGTGATGTCACAGTACAGGGATAATATACACAATGATGTCACAGTAGAGGGATAATACACACAGTGATGTCACAGTACAGAGATAATACACACAGTGGTGTCACAGTACAGGGATAATACACACAGTGATGTCACAGTACAGAGATAATACACACAGTGATGTCACAGTACAGGGATAATACACACAGTGATGTCACAGTACAGGGATAATACACACAGTGATGTCACAGTACAGAGATAATACACACAGTGATGTCACAGTACAGGGATATCACACACAGTGATGTCACAGTACAGAGATAATACACACAGTGATGTCACAGTACAGGGATAATACACACAGTGATGTCACAGTACAGGGATAATACACACAGTGATGTCACAGTACAGAGATTATACACACAGTGATGTCACAGTACAGGGATAATACACACAGTGATGTCACAGTACAGAGATAATACACACAGTGATGTCACACTACAGAGATAATACACACAGTGATGTCACAGTACAGAGGTAATACACACAGTGATGTCACAGTACAGGGATAATACACACAGTGATGTCACAGTACAGGGATAATACACACAGTGATGTCACAGTACAGGGATAATACACAGTGATGTCACAGTACAGAGATAATAAACACAGTGATGTCACAGTACAGAGATAATACACACAGTGATGTCAGTACAGAGATAATACACACAGTGATGTCACAGTACAGGATAATATACACAGTGATGTCACAGTACAGGGATAATACACATAGTGATGTCACACTACAGAGATAATACACACAGTGATGTCACAGTACAGAGGTAATACACACAGTGATGTCACAGTACAGGGATAATACACACAGTGATGTCACAGTACAGGGATAATACACACAGTGATGTCACAGTACAGGGATAATACACACAGTCATGTCACAGTACAGGATAATATACACAGTGATGTCACAGTACAGGGATAATACACACAGTGATGTCACAGTACAGGATAATACACACAGTGATGTCACAGTACAGAGATAATACACACAGTGATGTCACAGTACAGGGATAATACACACAGTGATGTCACAGTACAGGGATAATACACACAGTGATGTCACAGTACAGGATAATATACACAGTGATGTCACAGTACAGTGATAATATACACAGTGATGTCACAGTACAGGGATAATATACACAATGATGTCACAGTAGAGGGATAATACACACAGTGATGTCACAGTACAGAGATAATACACACAGTGGTGTCACAGTACAGGGATAATACACACAGTGATGTCACAGTACAGAGATAATACACACAGTGATGTCACAGTACAGGGATAATACACACAGTGATGTCACAGTACAGGGATAATACACACAGTGATGTCACAGTACAGAGATAATACACACAGTGATGTCACAGTACAGGGATATCACACACAGTGATGTCACAGTACAGAGATAATACACACAGTGATGTCACAGTACAGGGATAATACACACAGTGATGTCACAGTACAGGGATAATACACACAGTGATGTCACAGTACAGAGATTATACACACAGTGATGTCACAGTACAGGGATAATACACACAGTGATGTCACAGTACAGAGATAATACACACAGTGATGTCACACTACAGAGATAATACACACAGTGATGTCACAGTACAGAGGTAATACACACAGTGATGTCACAGTACAGGGATAATACACACAGTGATGTCACAGTACAGGGATAATACACACAGTGATGTCACAGTACAGGGATAATACACAGTGATGTCACAGTACAGAGATAATAAACACAGTGATGTCACAGTACAGAGATAATACACACAGTGATGTCAGTACAGAGATAATACACACAGTGATGTCACAGTACAGGATAATATACACAGTGATGTCACAGTACAGGGATAATACACATAGTGATGTCACACTACAGAGATAATACACACAGTGATGTCACAGTACAGAGGTAATACACACAGTGATGTCACAGTACAGGGATAATACACACAGTGATGTCACAGTACAGGGATAATACACACAGTGATGTCACAGTACAGGGATAATACACAGTGATGTCACAGTACAGAGATAATAAACACTACTAAGCAAAAATGCCGCCCTCCCTGCGGCCCTGGCATAGCGCCGCCTGAAGCGGTCGCTTCAGGTCGCCTCATGGGAGGTACAGCGCTGGTCACAGTACAAGCGTAATGCCCATTAGAACATCATAGCACATGGATAATGCACACACAAAAAGGTTACTGTGTACATTGCGACATAACAGTTATAATGATGTCACATTTATAAATGATGATGTTCCAGTAAAGTGAGGTCTAGATATAGGTCCAAGTGGAAATGGCCCCTTAGTTGCTGGGCCCTGGTAGTTACAGTCCTATGAAAAAGTTTGGGCACCCCTATTAATCTTAATCATTTTTAGTTCTAAATATTTTGGTATTTGCAACAGCCATTTCAGTTTGATATATCTAATAACTGATGGACACAGTAATATTTCAGGATTGAAATGAGGTTTATTGTACTAACAGAAAATGTGCAATATGCATTAAACCAAAATTTGACCGGTGCAAAAGTATGGGCACCTCAACAGAAAAGTGACTTTAATATTTAGTAGATCCTCCTTTTGCAAAGATAACAGCCTCTAGTCGCTTCCTGTAGCTTTTAATCAGTTCCTGGATCCTGGATAAAGGTATTTTGGACAAACAATTCAAGTTCAGTTAAGTTAGATGGTCGCCGAGCATGGACAGCCCGCTTCAAATCATCCCACAGATGTTCAATGATATTCAGGTCTGGGGACTGGGATGGCCATTCCAGAACATTGTAATTGTTCCTCTGCATGAATGCCTGAGTTGATTTGGAGCGGTGTTTTGGATCATTGTCTTGCTGAAATCTCCATCCCCGGCGTAACTTCAACTTCGTCACTGATTCTTGAACATTATTCTCAAGAATCTGCTGATACTGAGTGGAATCCATGCGACCCTCAACTTTAACAAGATTCCCGGTGCCGGCATTGGCCACACAGCCCCAAAGCATGATGGAACCTCCACCAAATCTTACAGTGGGTAGCAAGTGTTTTTCTTGGAATGCTGTTTCTTTTTGGACGCCATGCATAACGCCTTTTTTTATAACCAAACAACTCAATCTTTGTTTCCAAAATGAAGTTGGCTTCTCCAAATGTGCTTTTGCATACCTCAGGCAACTCTATTTGTGGCGTACGTGCAGAAACGGCTTCTTTCTCATCACTCTCCCTGACAGCTTCTCCTTGTGCAAAGTGCGCTGTATTGTTACCGATGCACAGTGACACCATCTGCAGCAAGATGATGCTGCAGCTCTTTGGAGGTGGTCTGTGGATTATCCTTGACTGTTCTCACCATTCTTCTTCTCTGCCTTTCTGATATTTTTCTTGGCCTGCCACTTCTGGGCTTAACAAGAACTGTCCCTGTGGTCTTCCATTTCCTTACTATGTTCCTCACAGTGGAAACTGACAGGTTAAATCTCTGAGACAACGTTTTGTATCCTTCCCCTGAACAACTATGTTGAACAATCTTTGTTTTCAGATCATTTGAGAGCGGGCTGTCCATGTTCGGCGACCATCAAACTTAACTGAACTTGAATTGTTTTGTAGAAAGAAAATGGTCCAAAATACCTTCATCCAGGATCCAGGAACTGATTAAAAGCTACAGGAAGCGACTAGAGGCTGTTATCTTTGCAAAAGGAGGATGTACTAAATATTAATGTCACTTTTCTGTTGAGGTGCCCATATTTTTGCACCGGTCAAATTTTGGTTTAATGCATATTGCGCATTTTCTGTTAGTACAATAAACCTCATTTCAATCCTGAAATATTACTGTGTCCATCAGTTATTAGATATATCAAACTGAAATGGCTGCTGCAAACACCAAAATATTTAGAACTAAAAATGATTAAGATTAATAGGGGTGCCCAAACTTTTTCATAGGACTGTATGCCTAAGCCTCTATGTGGATATACTGTAAGGGATATAGTAAATAAGGAGTTGTATGGTTTGAACAATTCCATTTCACAATGCAGGACATCCACACATTCTCCAAGTTTAGGACTCAATCCTACTGTGATTGATAGACTTTCCTAGATGAATATAGATAAGACAAGACAAGATAAAATGATGCTTTCGTAGTCCTACCAAATGGCATGCCTGAGAAAAATGGGCCTCCTGGACTGATCTACCATCACTCCTACAGATCAACTGTTCACAGTATGCCCCAGCATTGAACTTATACAGTGGACAGAGCCAGAGGTTTACTGTGTGGTGGATGGGGCAGGTTACTGTAGCTCACCCACCCAGCTGAATGGGACTGAGCTGCGCACTACACAGTGGAGGGAGCTGTCTGTGCTGTGAACAGGAGGTGACAGGTGCCATATTCCCACGAATCTAATATTCATACCCATCTTAAGGATAAGTCGCCAGTATAAAAAGACTGGACAAGCGACATTCTATATTAAATCCCTATGATATATGGATATAACAGGACAGTGTATAGAGATGGCCTGGACATCACAGCTACCCTGCAAAACTAATGTGCCCGAGATCTATGAAACTTATGTGACTTCTTTGTGACTATGTCTACTATGACAATACTGACCAATAGGTTTAATAAAATCTTTCGTAATCGTGCAAACAACCACGAGCATGATGTCACCTATGTACTTACATCAGATTTCATAAAAATTACAATTTGCCTATGATCATTTTTCATCCCTAATGGAAATAAATACCCCGCTGATACCAAAACCATGTTTGGATGACAGATCAGATGAATGGTCGAGGAATTGTTTATTCTGGAAGGAAGATGAGTCAGAACATTAAATAAGATATGAGGAGCTCTCTGCAACTCAAGAAGACAAGAGATCGCTGGGTCCCCATGAACTCCAAACCCCGCGCTCTATAAATTGTCATCCTGATGTTAGCTTACTACTCACATACATCACCGTCTATGGCGCGCTAGGCTCTCGCTAGAGAACATGTCTTCATTGCTGACAGTTTGGAGCAGTAAAAATAATCTAATTACTAATAGAATAATATACCCCCGGTGGTTCCTGATATTTATACAGCATCAATCTCCTCTCTTACTATTAAATCATATTTAGCATGTATATAGATGTGTATAGTAGTGTTTGTTTTCTCAGGCCATAGAATATGAAGGTTTTATTTATTGCCCCCCTCCCCCCTGCCTGGCATCTATTCTATCAACTCAACTTGTCCTGATGATAATGGTTCGCAGCGATCACTGTCCCACAAAAATGGTACCCAAGTATTTGGTTTTACGTTTGGTTTCTTGTCTTAAAGGGAACCTGTCAACAGCTTTGAGGGCACTGAACCACCAGTATTTCCTAATGTAGCAATGGTTCAGTGTCCCAAACCAGACTATTCCATATCTGTCCGCTACAAGGGTGTTTAGTTACTTACAATAAGGATAAGTTCATATGTTGGAACTCGGAACTCAATTTGATGCAGATTCCATTCCAAATTCCACCCTAAGACTGAGACCCCACGTTGCGGAAACGCAGCTTTTTTATTGCAGATTTTGTTGCAGTTTTTTGAGCCAAAGCCAGGAGTGGATTGAGCAGAAGGGAGAAGTCTAAGAACTTCCTACATATTTCTCATTCCTTCTTTAGCTATTCTTGGCTTTGGCTAATCTGCAACAGAAAAAGCTGCGTTTCCAAAACTTGGAGCCTTAGCCTAAGGCTGAGGCTCCACATTGCGGAAATGCAGATTTTTTGTTTCAGATTTTGGCAACAAAAGGAATAGAAACTATAGAGGAAGCTTTTATAATTCTACTTTCTTCTTAATCCACTCCTGGCTTTGACTCAAAAAAACGCAGCAAAATCTGCAACATAAAAAGCTGCATTTCTGCAATGTGAGGCCTCAGCCTAAATCTGTCTTCCATTGTATATAATATGATGCAGACATTGATCAAGACATTGAAAGAATAAGTGTCCTGCTTGTTTTTGCCACTTATTCCATAACTGATTCAACTTACAGTGCAAGGCGCTCGGCTGCTCAGCCCAATTTGACTGGACAACCAATCATTGACCGCAGTCGTTTTGTGTGTCTGTAACATGGAGTGTAACCAACCCCTGGAATGCCAGAGGGTGCTGGTCTTACCAATAAGGGATGGCATGGGAGTCCAAGGCTGGTGGAGTGTTGTGATGGTCAAACCCAATTGTTGATGTAAAGAGATCAATTGGAGGGAAGCGAATCAATACGCTCAGAGTACTCGCATAAGTATTGAGCCTAACTGAAGAAAAACTAGAAGAAAGAGGCATGGAGAGCTCAGAATGGTGTGTGAATGAGAACCTGGTGAGAGGGCAGTGGGGTTCCACTAGTATAAGCAGCCCTGAAAGCGTTGCTCCTTCTCTTGCCCTTTGCATTGGCCTTGTGGCTGACGATCAGCAGTGGGTGGTAGCCACTTTATCAGTTTTCAGTAAAGAACTCTTCTGAACCTTATTTGTCTTTTCAGTGTCTATCATCTGCACATTACATATCAAGGTGGAACCAGAAAGTAAAGATCAGCGGGGAAGTGGAAAGCATTGGAATGGGGGCAACAGGGGATTGGTAAAGTATCACTTATTTTATTATTTTACACCATTCTGAACCTTTTTAACCCATTCCTGCAACATAATATTACATCAAGGGGAAACATGCTGCTGTACTATTATGGCACAGCAATGGGGCTGATAGGGTAAAAGTGGCAGTGCCATCACTGTGGGGTGTTGAACTCTGAATCTAGTAGTGATCAATAGTGACCATGGTATCCGTGGTAAGAAACACGCAGGGATTCCACCTATCAAATCTTTTTTTTCTTCTGCTGACAATGCTCATGATGATTGAGTGTGGTGTGATTGTTGTACCCATGGTTGTCCCTATAGATTCTTGTTGTGCCCCTAGAGCAATAGCTTCCCCACTCATGTTGAGATTATGGGAGTTCAGCATGTCTATGATAGCTCCGCACTGTTGGATAACATATGCCTGACGCACACATTTTATTGCAAATTAAATTTTCTATTTCGAGCCTTCGCTGAACCAATTACCAGTCCTGTGATTCCCTTGGGACATGGACTCAGTTTAGATAACTCCGAACTGTTTTTCTCAGGAGGCTTTTTATAGTGTAAGCTCCTATGTAGCTGTCTAATCAACACTTTACATTAGCGCTCTAATCCCACGTTTATTAGTGATCCGCGTCTAATATGATGCAGAGTAAATACTTCTTCTAGTGTTTGTTTTTCATGGAAAATTAGATTGGGTTTAATATATACATTGAATGTTACATTTTTCTCTTATGAAGTATAGTGAAGCAACACCCTTCCCAAAATAGCAGTAACCTAAATATATAATCCTGTATCACTGCGCTGTTCACATTAGTATCATTCTCTTTCCATCAGAGGGGCTATTTTATGCTGGTAAGTAGTATAGTGTGTAGTGTTATGACTGCCATTAAAAATACATGAACCTCAAGACACCCCACAAGTCAAGAGCAATGTACGTGTCATCTCTTCTATATGGATAGAATATTGCTAGTGTGAACAGAGGCATTTCATTTAAAGAGGACTTTCATTACCTGTACTAACAGATTACGTCTAAAATTGGCAGAGAAAAGACCTCAGAGTATAATAATTGTTTATAGGTGTCCACAATGGAACATAATACTGTGTGCAGGGGCCACTATGGGGGATAATATTGTGTGCAGGGGCCACTATTGGGGATAATACTGTGTGCAGGGGCCACTAAGGGCTATAATACTGTGTGCAGGGGCCACTATGGGGCACAATACTGTGTGCAGGGGCCACTATGGAGGATAATACTGTGTGCAGGGGCCACTATTGGGGATAATACTGTGTGCAGGGGCCACTATGGGGTATAATACTGTGTGCAGGGGCCACTATGGAGGATAATACAGTGTGCAGGGGCCACTATGGGGCATAATACTGTGTGCAGGGGCCAGTAAGGGACATAATACTGTGTGCAGGGGCCACTATGGGGGATAATACTGTGTGCAGGGGCCACTATGGGGCATAATACTGTGTGCAGGGGCCACTATGGAGGATAATACAGTGTGCAGGGGCCACTATGGGGCATAATACTGTGTGCAGGGGCCACTATGGAGCATAATACTGTGTGCAGGGGCCACTATGGAGCATAATACTGTGTGAAGAGGCCACTATGGGGTATAATACTGTGTGCAGGGGCCACTATGGGACATAATACTGTGTGCAGGGGCCACTATGGGCTATAATACTGTGTGCAGGGGCCACTATGGGGCATAATACTGTGTGCAGGGGCCACTATGGAGGATAATACTGTGTGCAGGAGCCACTATGGGGCATAATACTGTGTGCAGGGGCCACTATGGAGCATAATACTGTGTGAAGAGGCCACTATGGGGGATAATACTGTGTGCAGTGGCCACTATGGGGGATAATACTGTGTGCAGGGACCACTATGGAGCATAATACTGTGTGAAGAGGCCACTATGGAGGATAATACTGTGTGCAGGGGCCACTATGGAGCATAATACTGTGTGAAGAGGCCACTATGGGGGATAATACTGTGTGCAGGTGCCACTATGGGGGATAATACTGTGTGCAGGGGTCACTATGGAGGATAATACTGTGTGCAGGGGCCACTATGGGACATAATACTGTGTGCAGGGGCCACTATGGAGCATACCACTATGTGCAGGGGCCACTATGGAGCATAATACTGTGTGCAGGGGCCACTATGGGACATAATACTGTGTGCAGGGGCCACTATGGGGGATAATACTGTGTGCAGGGGCCACTATGGGGCATAATAATGTGTGCAGGAGCCACTATGGGGGATAATACTGTGTGCAGGGGCCACTATGGGGATAATACTGTGTGCAGGGGCCACTATGGGGGATAATACTGTGTGCAGGGGCCACTATGGGGATAATACTGTGTGCAGGGGCCACTATTGGGGATAATACTGTGTGAAGGGGCCACTATGGGGATAATACTGTGTGCAGGGGCCACTAAGGGGGATAATACTGTGTGCAGGGGCCACTATGGGGGATAATACTGTGTGAAGGGGCCACTATGGGGCATAATAGAGCGCGCAGGAATGTGTTAGGGGGTCGGTCGAGGTCGTCGAGGTCGGTGGGCGGGGGACCCATGTCAAAAGTTTGCCACGGGGCCCTGCCATTCCTAGTTACACCACTGCTGACGGACATCCAATGCACCCCATTATAGACTATGGGGTTGCAGGTGTCCATGGGTAACCACTTTTTGAGCACGCTCTGTGTGAACCCAGCGTATGCTCTCTACTGTCAAGTGGGTGGTCCAAGGCTAGAGCAGATAGACAGGAACTGCCCACATGACAGTAGAGAGACTGATTAGCATACTGGGTTCTGAAACTGACTGCACAGGAACAGTGGGGACTGACAGAAAAAAACGAATTCAACCACACCAGAATGAGTAAAGCTGCACTGAAGGATGCAAAGAGGTGGAAATGGTGAAAACCCCCCTTACTGCTGACCCATCATAGGGCACGTGACTATATGACAGATGGGTACCAGCTTGTTCAGTAGTTTCGTATGATACTGCTTTTGTAACCGATTTAATTCTATGTATCTTCGTATAAGTTCCATATGGTATTATATACTGTACAGTATGAGTTATAAAGGAGTTACAGCTTCAAAACTCATCCTTCTTGCAATTTTTCAATTTTCATTTACTTTGATGGGGGGCAATCGATATCAGATGGAGCACAAGATACTTTTCATACACAGAGGTACAGAAAAAGCCATATAATGTAACCAAATATTTTATGGCAATATACTAAATTGCAGGGGTGTAATGATCATGGTCGCAGAGAGTGTGACCGCGATCAGGCCCAGCAAGGTACAGGTACAGGAACAGCTGGAGATGGCCAGGGCCCGGTAACCCTTTTCAATGGGTACTAGCCAGGGGAGGTGACTTAAAATAAATGGATATACTCACCTCTCTTCAGCTCAGCATCCTCTCCAATATCTTCCGTCATGTGACTGAGGCCTTTGATGAGACCCTAGCGGCGTAATGACGTCAGTGCGACCCCACGTGACTGCTGAGGACCAATCAGAAGCCTCAGCAGAGACGTCGGAAAAATGGTCGAAGATGCTGAAAATGCTGTTGGGGCTTGGGCATGCTGGAAAGGGAGGGGTGGGGGGTGGACAAAAGTTTGCATCCAGGCCCACAAGACGCTTATTACGCCACTGCTAATTTGGAGATGGTATGAAGGTGTAAGACATTCGGCTCAATTAACCAACAGATATACAGTCCTATGAAAAAGTTTGGGCACCCCTATTAATCTTAATCATTTTTAGTTCTAAATATTTTGGTGTTTGCAACAGCCATTTCAGTTTGATATATCTAATAACTGATGGACACAGTAATATTTCAGGATTGAAATGAGGTTTATTGTACTAACAGAAAATGTGCAATATGCATTAAACCAAAATTTGACCGGTGCAAAAGTATGGGCACCTCAACAGAAAAGTGACATTAATATTTAGTAGATCCTCCTTTTGCAAAGATAACAGCCTCTAGTCGCTTCCTGTAGCTTTTAATCAGTTCCTGGATCCTGGATAAAGGTATTTTGGACAAACAATTCAAGTTCAGTTAAGTTAGATGGTCGCCGAGCATGGACAGCCCGCTTCAAATCATCCCACAGATGTTCAATGATATTCAGGTCTGGGGACTGGGATGGCCATTCCAGAACATTGTAATTGTTCCTCTGCATGAATGCCTGAGTTGATTTGGAGCAGTGTTTTGGATCATTGTCTTGCTGAAATATCCATCCCCGGCGTAACTTCAACTTCGTCACTGATTCTTGAACATTATTCTCAAGAATCTGCTGATACTGAGTGGAATCCATGCGACTCTCAACTTTAACAAGATTCCCGGTGCCGGCATTGGCCACACAGCCCCAAAGCATGATGGAACCTCCACCAAATTTTACAGTGGGTAGCAAGTGTTTTTCTTGGAATGCTGTTTCTTTTTGGACGCCATGCATAACGCCTTTTTTTTATAACCAAACAACTCAATCTTTGTTTCCAAAATGAAGCTGCCTTGTCCAAATGTGCTTTTGCATACCTCAGGCAACTCTATTTGTGGCGTACGTGCAGAAACGGCTTCTTTCTCATCACTCTCCCTGACAGCTTCTCCTTGTGCAAAGTGCGCTGTATTGCTGACTGATGCACAGTGACACCATCTGCAGCAAGATGATGCTGCAGCTCTTTGGAGGTGGTCTGTGGATTGTCCTTGACTGTTCTCACCATTCTTCTTCTCTGCCTTTCTGATATTTTTCTTGGCCTGCCACTTCTGGGCTTAACAAGAACTGTCCCTGTGGTCTTCCATTTCCTTACTATGTTCCTCACAGTGGAAACTGACAGGTTAAATCTCTGAGACAACGTTTTGTATCCTTCTCCTGAACAACTATGTTGAACAATCTTTGTTTTCAGATCATTTGAGAGCGGGCTGTCCATGTTCGGCGACCATCTAACTTAACTGAACTTGAATTGTTTTGTAGAAAGAAATGGTCCAAAATACCTTCATCCAGGATCCAGGAACTGATTAAAAGCTACAGGAAGCGACTAGAGGCTGTTATCTTTGCAAAAGGAGGATGTACTAAATATTAATGTCACTTTTCTGTTGAGGTGCCCATACTTTTGCACCGGTCAAATTTTGGTTTAATGCATATTGCGCATTTTCTGTTAGTACAATAAACCTCATTTCAATCCTGAAATATTACTGTGTCCATCAGTTATTAGATATATCAAACGGAAATGGCTGTTGCAAACACCAAAATATTTAGAACTAAAAATGATTAAGATTAATAGGGGTGCCCAAACTTTTTCATAGGACTGTATTGTATCAAATTACTGGTTAAAGTATTTATAAAATCTTACAACTCTTTGGCAGTCCCAAAGAAGAGAATTGAGCGCTGGCCATACACCAATCACCCATTCAGATGGAGCATGTCAAGGAATTTTTGGGCCCTTGTTCTATCTGATCACTGGGGGTCCCAGCATTCAGACCCCCATTAATCTAACCCATTGAATAGAGGATAAGAGCCATTTGTGGTACAACTGTTTCAACTTCTTCCATCGTGCCCATGTTTCTAGATCTGTACCATCAGGTCAACTCAGTTTCAAGGTTCAGTCTGTTAAAGGCACAGTTACATATCACATACCGTATAAAGTTGCAAGGCAATCAGTTGAACACATTCTTAGATACATGTAAATCAAGGTTATTAACGCTTTCCTTTTCTAGTGTTCCCAATTACATCACAACAATTATATTTATTAACCCCTTAATGTACCATCCATTTTTGGCCTTCAGTACAGGACACATTGGAATAGAAAATTTCTCCCATCAACACCAATTGTTTGACACACATTTTTGTGCCAAAGATTTGTCTTTCTGCACACCACTCTTCAAGAATGTGGCAAGGATCCAATCGGGCCAGGGTGGGGACACCTTGGCGTGTCAAGTTTTCTATAACTCATTGCAGAAAATTGTGACTGGCATAAATTTTAGTTTTGGCTCACACGATTGCCCAATGGTGCAACACAATTATTAAGAGGCCAGATTTTCTTACTAATTCTTTGCATCTTGCCCCAGCAGGGGACTGGATTAACATGGAATGGTATAGGGAATAGGTGTCAAACGCTGGCCCACGGACCAAATCTAGCCCACAGTGGAATTATACTTGGCCCACAAGAAGATACCAAATGTCTACTAGAGTGTCTAGTAGAGTAGATCACGGTGTAGAAACTGCATTAAGCTCGCTTGTTCCAGATTCTATGTTTAAGCAAAACTTAAGTTTGTTTCCATATAAAAAGGTTCATTGTAATACCTGATGAGAAGGAAAAACTTCAATTGTAGACATTTTTCCATAAAGATCATGGTTGGCCCAGGACTTTGCCCAATTTTTTAATTTTGGCCCTCTGTGTATTTGAGTTTGACACTCCCAGCATAGCAGGCACCAGTCTTAACCTACTCCCCCAATATCTGGATTTTTTTTCATCTGCTCCTTACAAGTAGTTAAATTAGAGCAAGGAATTCCGTGACATTGGCACTGAGGAGGTTGGCTACCCTAACACCTTACTTACCACCACTGCGGCCTCACCATCCTCCCCTTACCACCCATCCTTGAACCTACCTAGAATAAAAACAATAGGAGCCCAAAAGCGGCCAGACCAACCAACCACAGAAATTAGAATATTGGGGAAACTACCAACCAAGTTTCCCCACCCTCAAATTTGAAGCAACTCCAAGGACCCCCCACCCCGCCTCCTGCTGTGACAAGGGAATAAAACGCCAATCACTAATAAAACCCAAAAATTAGGGCGGGCAGGCGGTGAATGAACTCTGGGAAGGGTAGTAGGGGGTATATATGGGCAACTCCCGTCATAGTCTAACCACCCCCCAGCCACGCTTTCAGACCCTGTCATGGCGGTCTCCCCTTAGGCCTTCAGCCCTGGTCCGGCCTTTCTTGATTAACATTTGCTAGGAATTTAAAGGAATAAGTTCTTAGCCATAAAAGATATCTTGTATAAATGTATGAGGGGGAAGATCCTTCGTAACATCAGTTGTGAATTTCTTATTTAAGTTTATTTAGAGAAATCTGCTGATAAAGCAAGAAGAATAGTAGAAGGGAATTTCACTTCCTTACACCTGCTACCCAATACTTCCAAGGTATAAAAACGACCCCAAACTGCAAAGTGAAGACTCGCCACACGAGCCGTCCCCAAGAATAGCAGATACACTAATAGGCTGTACTTAAAATAGTAACGAGGATATTTATATTAATTAGCACTAATTGATGTGAGATTTACAGGGTTTATTTATAGATTTAGCAGATATTATCTAATCTCAAGGGAAGCTCTTTTAATGGGACTGCAAGTATGCATGAACTGAGGAAATATCCGTCCTACAAATATACTGAAAATGATTATACTGAACATTATGGACTGTGTTACCATAGGGGAATCCTGTGCAGCTGCTGCCTAAGAGCCCTGTAGACAAGGGGCACACTGCCACATGAATGGGTTATTCCCATGAACATTTAGAACCATATCCATAAATGACTGATAGATGAGGATTCTGGACCTCAGTCATTTACTTGCAGCCCCAAATGGGAATGGTTCTCAAGTTAGGCATAACCCCAGATGGGAGCCCTGCATCTTTCAAGCATTTAGGTAGATCCTATGGGTATTGCCATAAATGCTAACATTAGATTTAGAAATGGGAGAACCAACTGGTACCAATTTTAATTCTACAAGATGGATATTTTTATCATGAGTTAGTGCTCTATGACATTCCACAGATTGAGTGGTCACTTGCCATCGCACTTGGCAGATAAACATAGCTAGGATCCTGTCGAAAAACAGCCAGGGGACAGATAACTCTGAGTCCCAGCAATTTAACCTATTAGATGCTGCATTCATTAGTGATCACTGCATCTAAGCTGTATTAAGTGCAAAGGGGGAAGGGTAAGTGTAATGTTATTTCAACCCAAATTAGGTGTAGACAGATTGCTCAGACACAAGAAATTATTTAAAATGAGTTTTATTTTAAAATACATCATTTCTAAAATAATTACATTGTAAGTCAATAACAATCAAGGTCCAACTTTTATTGTCTCACATACAGACCAATCATTATTTCACCAATATATTTTGCAGCACTGTACAACTTGTCGTCAGTCACATCAGTTTCTGCCTCCATTACAGATCACGATCTAAACTCCTAAATACAGTTCGCCCATGAGGTGCTAATGCACAGAGTCCACACCGGGTCTAGGGTCAGGGAAATCTCCATCCATCTAGACCTTCAAGTCTTGACAGAATCCAAACTTTGTCTGAACCTCCTTCAGGCCCATTCTAATGAAGACAATGTCCTCCACCCATTTCCAAAACATTGAAGGGTTGCTCAAAGGAAGGGTCAGTCAAGCCTGAGCCTCAGACGGTTGCCTTCAACCTGTATTTTTAAAATATATTCTATGATTTTTATTATTCTCTGAAAAAAAGTAAATGTTAAAGAATTCTTAAACTAATGAACATTCATTTACATTGATGTTTGTCTCCTGCATGGTTTTGATGACTCAGACACAGTTTGTGATGTTGTAGCAACATCTGTCAGCCTCTCAGTCAATAGACAGTGGTATGTGGACTGCATCATAGCTTATAGGCTTAGTTTTCCCAGTTCAGAAAAAGCCATAGGAACTCCAGCAATAGTTAGAGGACTAGGAGAAACAGAGCTTTCACATATTCAGGTTTTATTCAGGCTTTTATATGGAATTCTGAAGCTAAAAATCAGGTTTCAATCAAAAGTAGAGAGCGAGTCTCAAATTTCCATTGACACGAGGGAATAGTCAGAAATACCTATAGAAAACATGTCAAAACAGATGCAGGTGTCCTACATAGCTATTTATAGTCTTCTCTCTGCAGATTTGGCTTCACCACCTCCCCAGAAGCAGGTCCTTCTACAAGTTAAGGTAAATTACAGAATATTCATACTTACCTGATGCCTGTCTTGTATACGTCGCTGTTATCACATAATTAATAAGTTAATTGTATAATAATGATCTATCCTTATAGATTAGGAGGTTCTGGAATTTATAGTTTAGGTCCAGACTTTTGGACTGTGACACAATCTTCACGATTTGGGCTCTGCAGAGACATCCTGTGACATATTTAGGAATTACAAACATTTTTTCTACAAAGCGTATGGACAACATATCATTACCATAAATACAATGTTCATTTTTTAATATTTTTTAATACTTTGTAGAGAATCCTTTGCGGGCAATGCCTGAAGTCTAGAACCCATGAACATCACCAAGCATTGGGTTTCCTCATTTTTGATGCAGTACTAGGTCTTTACTGCAGCTGTCTTCCATTGTTGTTTGTTTGTGGATCTTTCCGCCTTAAGTTTTATTTTAAAGGGGTTTTTCAAAAATCATTTTTCAAAAAGGTCAGTTCGTGTTATTAATAGTTTAATATAAGTGCAACCAATTACCTTTAGCAATGTTTTGAGTGATTTCTGGGTTTCTCTTGGAGCTCCTGGCATCTTCTACATTTGTTTACATGGGTAGCATCCTGTTCTGTTTTCCTACAACTCCCATGATGCTTTGTGCTATACTCACAGCTGACTCACATTAGCTCCATCTCTCACTCCCTCCCCCTTCCTCTTTCACTCACTTACACCACCTCCCTATTTCCCTAGATAACCCGCCCTCTACTAGCCCTTCCCAACTAACTCAGCACTACCCCTTCACACCCCATCATGCTTACCTATCTTCCTGTCCGCATCTTCTAGGCACAAGAGATGACTTCCTTCTGTGGGCTGGCTCCTTGTCGGCACCTGCGCAATAGACCCGAAGTGCCGGCATTGCACTTTAGATGGCACTATGGCTCTATTCACAGGCGTGGAAGGCCAGTTCCTCCTCTTCTTGACATATGCCAGCCTGCCACTCCTAAACAATAGAGCCAGAGAATCGGCTTCAGCCCAATGCCAGAACCCTGGCTCTACTGCGCAGATGTCAGCAGATGTCAAGAACAGGAGGAGCTGGCCCGACAGAAGGAAGTGATCTCCCTTGCCTTAAAGATCTGGATAAGAAGACAGGTATAAGTATTATGGGGGGGGGGGGATTGTGACGTTCTGTTTCCAGAAACAGGAAACGGAATGTTACCTGAAAATCCGAAAATGTGCCAGGGACGGTCACATGACTGGCCTGACGATCTAGGTAAAGATAGATTTTTTTTATAAAGTAAGTAAGTTAGAAAGTAGATGCGGGAAGGTGTTGTGCGCTGTGCCTTGTTCCAAGCAGTCTCCATAGTTTCTTCTTCACATCATGCTGGTACGGATTAATCTTCGTTTCATCTGGCCAAAGAATACTGCTCCAAATCTGGGCTGGCTTCTTCAGATGTTTTTTTTTGCAAAGTCTAATATGAGCTTTCTATTATTGAGGCTTATGAATGGTTTGCACCTTGTGGTGAACCTTCTCTATTTGCTCTCATGAAGTCTTTGCTTTATGGTACGCTTAGATACCATCCACCACGGTTGTCTTCCGTGGACATCCAGGCTTTTTTTAAAAAAATTTCAGAGCTCACTGGTTCATTGTTTTTTTTAACAGAATGTACCAAAATGTTGATTTTGCCACTCCTAGCGTTTCCACTATCTGGATTTCTTCTTTTATATTCAGCCTAATGATGGTCCATTTTATTTACATTGAGAGGTCCTTTGACTGCATGTTGGGGGTTCACAGCAACAACTCTCAAATACAATTGTCACACCTGGAATCAACTCCAGACCTTTAACCTGCTTAAGTGATGATGGATTAATGAGGGAATAGTCCATGCAGCCCATTACATAGCTTTTGAGATAATTGTCCAATTTCCTTTGGCCCTTGAAAAAGAGGCAGCTACATATAACAGAGTTTTAATTCCTAAACCCTTCCTCCAATTAGGATGAGAATACATGAGTATATTGATTATCTATCCTTATTGATGATGACCTATTCTTAGGTGGGTCATTGACATGTAAGTCCAGAAAACTCCTTTAAGCTGTCTTACTTTCTAACCTATGGGATCATACATTTTGCAGATGTTAGCTGCTGTGCTCTGCTATCTGGTTACCGGTGGTATTAGGTATTCTAGAACATCTACTGTAACTTGTGTGATCATGCATTACCGCTATTATTTTGCATGTGGTAACTGCTGTGCTCTGCTATATTATTACTTCTGGTCTCCGGTATTATAGAGAACATAACCTGCCTATTCACGCATTACTTCCGATATTTTGCCGGTGATAGCTGCCGTGCTCTGCTATTTGGTTACCTCTGGTCTCGGAGATAGAGATTATAACCTGTGTGATCATGCATTATGTCTTATATCTTGCAGGTGGAAGCTGCTGTGCTTTGCTATCTTATTACCTCTACTCTCAAATGTCTCAAGAGTAGCAAAAGAGAAAAACTGGAAAGACAGTCTATATAATAAATGTAATTCTCCAATATTTGCCAATTTTGCTGCCCCTGTACAGAATGATCCCCATTGTGCAGAAGTCAGATATTTTCCATTATGGCTTACTGAACTGCAACCTGTAAAATTACATTTCTCTCTTTTTTCATTGCTAGATCTTTGAAAATATGGCTCAGTCTCTGACAAAAGTGTTACAAAGTGGCATCTGCTAGGAGGAAATTCTAATCTAGAGAGTCGGCCATTATGAATTACATCAGTCTAGTGTAACAGCCTTGATCCATTTAGATTTCTTTGGCTGGATGGTACAGCGCAGAAGATGTGTCCACTTATGATCCCCAGCTCCTGGGCCTCTAGTTGTATTCTGTTTTAGCAACAACTGGGACTTTGTTTCAGTGTATCAGTGCAGCAAGTAGTCTGAGTTCTTTCTGGTTCTCGAAGAGATAACCTTAGTTGTTCTAGGATTGACATCTTACCTTGCATTCATGTCTGAGGTGGATTATGGGTTGCTATTAGCTTCCCAAGAACATGCTAACATTATTTTCTCTCTGATATTCTATATTCTGACCATACATAGACCTCTTGATTATTCTTCTGGATTCTGATTTTGTACCTAGTTTCCCATCTGGTTCCAACCCATTGGTTTGACCTCTCGTTCTTGTTTTTTGTCTCATGTGCATTCTGTGCTTCACTTATCATAGGAAGGGACCATCATCCAGTTGTCCACTGCTGCTAGAGTAGTCGTGGCAAGCAGGTAGGGACACGGGGTGGGCCTAGCATCTGAGCTCACTGTCTCCATCCTTCCGTTCCTTCCAGGTTTAGAAGCAGCTACTGGGGAATTGCTTAACTGGCACTTCCCTAATATCTCGTTCCTTAGATGTCATTAATTTTTTTCCCCCATAAAACTATGGCATCTTTTACTGTAGTAAGGACTATGTATATCAAGTTATAGAATAACTAGACCTTCAACTTAGCTTTCCAAACTATTTGGCCTTCAACAGGAGGAAATTCTGGAATATTCGTCAGAAGACAATGGTCACATGTTTTCTCAGTCTGAAAGCTAACAGATGGTCTTTTATAACCAGAATGGAACAGCTTGAAATTTTAAGTGACAATTGCTTCTAGAACCAGTAGAGAAGGTGTCCAGTGTGTGGACTCAAGGACAACCAGTAAATGAAGGCTAAAGCTTATTTGACCTTATGGTCACAGATTTTCTCAGACCTCTGGGTTCACTGTACTATTCTGAAAGGTTACCATTTAAATCCGTACACTTGAAAGTTGCAGATCCAGCTCACCAAAACATATATAAATGTTATATATTACCGTGGTCCTAGGAAGCCCGGAAACTGGTGGGACTTTAACAAGTGGACAATGAAGGTTTTTTAAAAAGTGTAAAATCCAGCTTCAAACCAGGTATCACGTCAGCAAATTTCTTAAAACATAACTTTTATTCTTGGGTCCAAAAAAATAAAAATGTTACAAAGTAACATGGAGTAGACAAGAAAGTCAAAGCATTTAGAAAAGGCCTCCATGTTACTTTGTAACATTTTTATTATTTGGACCCAAGAATAAAAGTTATGTTTTAAGAAATTTGCTGACGTGATACCTGGTTTGAAGCTGGATTTTACACCTTTTAAAAAACCATTTAAATCCACCAGAATTTGTACCAGAAAGATTTTGACATCTACTAAGAGAATCCAGTTACGAGAATATCTTCAGAAAGAAGCTCTGGAACAAGTTTTTCATCACCAGGTAGACAAAGGAGTTTACTCTAGATTTTTTTTCAATACCCAAGCCAAGCAACAAGTAGAGATTCATCATAGCAAATCTAGACAAGTGTCTAGTGAAGACTTTCAAAATGGAGACCAGTTCCAGCAGTTCTTCAGCTAATTGGTTTCATGGCTTCCATACACTTAACTGATACATACTTTCATTTTTTGCCGATCCTTCCACTGCTCAGGATGTTCCCATTTATTGCAATGCAGACAATATACGAGGTATTTTCAATTAAAATTCCTTTTATTCTCCATCAATTCCACTTGACGAGTCTTTACAAAATTGCAATGGTTCTGACAGTGGAATTTTGTCTCCATTGGGTTTCACTGACAATCTCTTCCTCTTCACCTGCAGTTGACTCATTAGACTTCAGAGGGTCATGAATTCCTGGTCAAGGAAAAATCTCAATAATTTAGGGTCAAGGAATAAAAAATTCCTGGAGTGCCTACTCAATTCTCACTAGATGTCTCAAGATATACACAGAGCAGATGGATAAATTATTCCAGTTACTACCTCAATTAATTTCTATAAACTGTCTATTTACTTACTTAGAGGATGAGGGGCCCCTTAAAGTGTACCAATGATGAAGGGGGGGGGGGTCTCAAACTCCCTGTAGGCACTGCAGCTAAGTTGAGTTGCAGTCATAGATCGTTGCTCTGCCCTATTGAAGATAAGCTAAAAAGCAGCCAAGGAGCAAAATATAAAAAAGCAGGTATTCATTCATTCTAGGTACGGTTGTTCATTTTTGAGGTCATGGCTTCAAGGGCTTAACATTAAGATAGACCATCCATCTTATCCAACAAAGAGAGGTCCCATGTCAGCTGTTTAAACAAGTATGTGGTTCCCATACCTATAGGTATGGGTATGGCAGTGGTGTCCCCTAGACGTGAATGGGTCACTCCTGCAGTACCTATATCTGCCTCTACAAAAAATTATGGTGAGTGAGCAACGCAACACCAGGCATGTAAACAATGCAAGGAATCGCATGCTCCAGGAAGCAATTGATTTGTGGTGTCCGAACAATTGGACCCCTACCAATCTAAAAATTGATGACCTAGACGTAGCTAGCCCTTTTACAGGGATACTAAAAAGTAGTAACATTGGGCACCTGGATATCCTACTAGTACTCACAGTTACATACTAGCCCACGCTCTAAATACATGATGTGCTACCCAACATGATGTAAATCTTCGTGAAAGATAAGCATCAATGATGATAGTCAAACACACTTGTTTACCCGCTCAACCTTTCCACCTACATAGTCCTTCATCAGATCAATCAAGCTGTATGTGGTTAACTTTAGAAGCGACGGCCACATCTATAAAGCGTTGTATAATCTCTTCACAAACCTTGAAATTCTATTGCTAAGCTGTTGATCCAAAGAAGCTAGACAGAATTAGAGGGATAAGTCATCTAAACTTTAGATATCACTGAATAGTTCAGATATGAGATAACTTGGTGATTGAAGATGACTCAGACCTTTATAGTTAATGCTGCTTATGCTATTGTGGGGAAATCAGATGTATTTCGTTTAAGATGGTGCAATATGGGATAGTATAGAATATGAGATTGATGTATCATGCCATTCTGGTGTACAAGCCGTGACAAAAGTAGCAATTTTTGGTGCACGCCATTTTCTTGAGACTTTTTGGAATCTTCTGCCACATTTGCTGTTTTTGGAAAGAGTTGGCAGAGTTGGGGATGCGTCTACATGATAGATAGAACATTACCTGTGGCAGAAGACTAGTGCAAGTCATGGCTGAATTCTACTCCAGTCCCTGGTTAGTGTCGATTTCAATTCTGTTCCTGGCAGACATATTAGTAGGTCGAAGATTCTTAATTGTGGGTCATCGCATTCCGGCAAAGGAGTGGATTGAGTGTTGCATGAAAGGCTGTACTTAATAAATTGGCCCCATAGAATCTACAGGAAAGTGTTAGATACATGATGACATTGTATGGTAGAAGGTCTTTCCTTCTCTAATGCTTTTTGGCTATGACCACCACCATAATGAGATTTTCTGGAGGTTACAAAAACTTGCAGAAAGTTCAAATGTAGCTTTGGAGCTGTTGAATACAATTTGAAGAATAGTTGAAACCAGAGTATAAGAAAATGACAGTATTTATCCGTAGCCTGAGTGCACTTTGGTATTAGTTCACTACCTGGTTTATAATTCAGCGACCATAAACATTTTGCAATGAACTACCCAACTCACTTCACCTGTGGCTGTTCCTCCCTTCTGTCCATTCCAATTCTGGGAGTCTACTGGTGGATGTGGTTCAGGTTGTTAGCCACATTTAGCAACCTGACTCTTCTCTCTCCTAGAGTCAAGAGTTTAGATGGCTGAGATGCACTATTACTGAGTGTTCATCTGAGCTGCTAAGGTACCCATCACCCCTGGATGATGCCAGACCAGGAAGCCTATGTATTTGAAGCAGGTTTTTAGCTTCTGACCTAATCTCCCGCTACCTGCCCACACGTAACCTCCAACGACCTCTTACTCCGCTCTGCTCTCATTCACTCCTCACACAACCGTCTCCAAGATTTCTCCCGTGCATCCCCCATACTCTGGAACTCCTTACCATGACACATAAGACTGACCCCCACAATCACAAGCTTCAAGAAGGCCCTGAAGACTCACCTATTCAGGAAGGCCTACAACCTCGGGAATTTGGGTTTCTGAGGTCAACAGTGTCTAGGATGGACCTACAATATTGCAGAGACAACGTTGGCAGTTGCGTAAACTAGCGCACCAGTCGATCACGAGTGTTCGATGAACAGACGTCATGTCACCTCTGCAGAGTCGTACGGGACTCTGGACAGTCTACTGTAGGTCAGATTGCCGTCAATTTGAATGTGGGGTGCTAGGACCCCATTTCCACCAGGACTGTATGCGGAGAATTGCACCGCATAGGCTTCAACAGTCCACACCCGACCCGTATCCCATTGCTGATGCCACAACACAGAGCTCGAAGAATGGCATGGGCCCGCGACCATCATCATTGAACCATGGAACAGTGCTGGTATGTGGCATGGTCTGATGAATCACGGTTCCAGTTGTACAGAGCCGATGGGAATGTGAGAGTGTGGCGTATGACCCATGAATCATGCATGCTGTTGTAGGGGTAGTTAGTGACTTGGTGAACATAACTATTTTATATATTCTTACTGCCGAGAAAATCAACTTTTATTCCATATACAAATGGGATATTCTGTACACCTGGGACATGGCCAACTCTGCCAGATCATCCATTTTCATCTGTGGTCACCCAGTGCCGTCCCAAACAAAGAGTAACAGAGCCCAATGTGCGGCAACTACAGGCAGAACCAGATCTCTTGGCTACCGTAGCTATGCTCCGAGTGCCCTGAACAGATTATTTCATAGAGATTAAAATAGCAAGGTTGCAAAGTTTATTACATCACTAACTGCCCCTACAAATAAGTGGGTTATATGTGATTTTGGGGGTGGTAGACTCCCTTAGGTGAATTATCCATCTGTTTATAGAGATGAAGATGTTTGTATATGCCCCCTAAAAATATATAGCAAATATAATTTACAGTAAACATTCAATGAAAACAAACAAAGCAAAACGCGGCAAAAAAAGAAGGAAAAAAAATTCAAAAAGTTTTTATTGCCGTCCAGATAAATTGGATTTTCGGCTAAACCTATGTAAGATTCATTTACTGCTAACAAAAACCTTTCAGACACGTGTATAATGTGCGTCACCTTGTGTGACTTTAACCCTGCGTCCTATCACAGTTGATGGTTCCTATCCCAGGCTTCCAGTAAATATTGTTCTCTTCTCTTTCCTCCCTTGTTCTCCCCAATTCTTCTTTTTCCAATGTGTTTGAAGATGTGACATTTTAAGTCCAACATTTGTAATGATTCATTGCTCTGGTTAGGCAAGATGTAGAAGGAGGTGGTCTGGAAACCACATCTTATTAAACAAATGGAGCTCTGCGCGGCGTGTTTATCAGAGATGTTGATGTGCTCGCTTGCTATTCTTTCTGTCCATATGTTAGTGCTGTGCACTTGTCAATTCTCTGGATTTTAGTTATGTAATGGAAAATTAGACATGTTTTCTCATACATATTGTAAGTACGGAATACAGATTTTATTACAGCATTCATGGAAGTTTTTATGCAGGCTTGGACTGGTCCACAGGGGTAACAGTGAGACCCCAGTGGGCCCTGCTCTTTAACAAGTCAGAACGAGATATTGGTGCACAGGGTTACTGTTGGGAGGGGGAATTTACTGTATGTGGGCCTGTAAAGGGGGCAGATACTGTATGGTGGCCACTAAAGGGGACACTTACATTTAAAGGTGGAAATTAATGTATGGGGATCGATAAAGGGGGCAATATATAATTTATGGGAACAGTAAGAGAGGTGATACACCGTGATGGGGCCAGGAAAGGGTATGTTATACCAAATGGACACCAGGAAAAGAGACTTTATAATACGTGGAGGCCAGGAAAGGGGGCATGATACCTTGTGTGGGTCTGGAAAGGGGTGGTATATCATGTGGTACCCTGGAAAGGAGGCTCTATACCGTTTAAAATTTGTATTATACTGAGTCAGGGGCCAATAAGGGGGCTTTATACCATTTGGGAGCCAGTAAAAGATTAGTCAGCAAGTGAAGCTCTGTTGTGATGTACGCACAGTGCAACTGTGTGTACATCACATGACCATGGACTGTATATCATATGACTATAACCTGTGTATCACATGACCATGGACTGTATATCACATGATCATGACTTTTGTATACATCAGCTGATTGTTATTCACTGGAAGTAAACAGAGATCTAGAAAACTGTGCGGTATTGATACACAAAATATTTTGGAAAATTGTAAAACCTTTCATTATAACAATAATTATAGTCATTTACTGAAACTGGACAACCCCTTTAACTGATGGAGATTTTATTCCTACACAAATACTCTGTTAAGTCTCCTAATAAGGTATTTGAGGATTTTCGAAATCAGACATTCAGTATAACATATCTGTGACCTCATTAATATGCAGGGAGACCCCTATGAGTTATTCCGTATATTCCTTTGTTTCCCTATATCAACAATGAACTTAGTTTAACCTTGGAGAACACAAAAGCCTCTAGGCCCAGCAGGAAGCCTCCAGTCATAAGTCAGGAGTCTGCCCCCTTCTGTGCACGGCTTGTCCCACACCTAGCATGCGTTCAGCCCTGCAGACACTACGTCCTCCCACAGGCTTACTCACCATTCTGCTCATCTGTTGGAACATTTGTAGCAAGCACAATCCTCGCCGTCTTCAAAAGCAAATTGTAGATTTTATATTTTTGCCAGTTTTCAGTCTATTCCAAGATCAAAATGGGTAAAGTATTCAGATTATATTATTAAAGGGGTGTAAGGTCTAAATGTATACTATAATGCAGTTCTCATCTTGTTGGTCACGACCCCGGCAGGGGTCAAATGACTAAAACACAGGGGTCGCCTAAAGCCAGGGGTCCTCAAACTACGGCCCGCCGAGGACATTTGTTCGGCCCACCTCTTCCCCGACGCAGGCGCGATGACGTTAGTTATCACGCTTGCAGTCTGAAGGAGGAGGACGCGCGGCGGCTCTTCATGGGCAAGTATGATACAGTGTGTTTGTAAGGCGGGGGTATATATGTACTGGGGAGCATATAATAAAATGGTGGGTACATATGTACTGGGGAGCATATGATAAAGTGTGTGGGGGGCATACTGAGGAGCATATCAACGTGGGGGGTGTACTGTGGAGCATAATACAGTGGGGTGGGGGGTGTACTGAGGAGCATATAATAGAGTGGGGTGAGGGCGTACTGGGGAGCATATCATACAGTGGGGTGGGGGGGCATGCTGAGGAGCATATAATAGTGTGGGGGGGCATACTGAGGAGCATATAATAGTGTGGGGGGGCATACTGAGGAGCATATAATAAAGTGGGATGGAGGCGTACTGAGGAGCATATAATACAGTGTGGTGGGGGCGTACTGAGGAGCGAATAATACAGTGCGTGGGGGGGGTACTGAGGAGCATATAATACAGTGTGGTGGGGGCATGCTGAGGAGCATATAATACAGTGTGGGTGGGTGTACTGAAGAGCAGATTATAATGTGTGGGGGGGGAATACTAAGGAGAAGATAATACTGTGGGAGGGGGCGTACTGAGCAGCATATAATACTGTGTGTGATGAATCTACAGACGTGGCAAACTGTGCACAGTTATTGGTTTACATGAGGTATATTAAGGCTGGCGGCCAAAAATTATTTTTTGGTTTGGGGTCACTGCAACATGAGGAACTGTATTGCAGGCTCACAGCATTAGAAAGGTTGAGAACCACTGATATAACATATCATATATTGTTTCATTATGTTTCTATTAGTATATAATAGTATTCTGTTCGCATTTATCATTATGGATGCTGTCAGATTGCTACAAAAAAAAATAAAGTAAAAAAGGTAATTGGTTTCTATGGGAAAACATTGTGGGCACCTTGTAGGAACATAACCTAAGTGTTCCACTGTTCCCCCATCACCTATTACCGGTGATGGTACCCTACAATGACGACTGGTCTCATTGATTTATTTTTCCATATTTGACCTCTGATATTGTTTGAGGGGGTACATGGGACAACAAGTATACTTTACAAGTAGGACAGGTTTTACATACTTACGGTACATATTAGATGAGGTTGGATGCAGACATCAGTCCATCAAGTCCAACCTATAACTCTACAATCCCCTACAGTGTTGATCCAGGGGATGGCAAAAAACCCCATGAGGCTCATACCAATTGCCACATTTCAGGGAAAAAAAAAAAATCCTTCACAACTCCAATCTGGCAGTCAGTATAAAAACCCTGGATCAACGTGTCCCTAACCTGCAATAGTGTTCTCTTCAAGAAAGGCATCCAGGCCCGCTTTGAACTTGTTTAAATCTACCTTTACCTTTCCCACTGGCTTGAGAAATATGTCATGAGAAGACCAACTTTGAAAAAAAAAAAAAACCTTTGCAATTTTTGCTTTAAGCTATAGTAAAGCGGGGTTCAAACAGGGTGTTTTGGTCAGGATTTTGACACGGAAGCTGCATCAAAATCCGGCTAAAAAAAAAAAAAATCTTCAGCGCCTCCCATTGAATTCAATGGGTTCCTTTTTTTCTCGATCGGTTTGTTCCCACTCGCGGAAAAAAGCAGCAACATGCCCTTTCTTCAGGCGGATTTCGCGGCACGACACCTCCCTCCCGACTAAGCCTATTCATTTGGACCTAATTCGGAATGCTGCGACTGGATGCCAATGCACCGCACCGACATCCAGTCAGGGCTAGCCGTTTTTTGGACCGGATTCTGAGGCAGCCTCCGCATCAAAATCCGGTCCAAAAAACATCTGTGATCCCGACTTAAGTTTGTTTGTTTTTTCTTTCCAAAGCTGGTCATCTCAGGATATCAAGAACCTAGAGGAAAGGTAAGGGAGGACACATCTGTATAAGCAAAACTGAAATATTAATCCATATCAGGGTTATAATTTCCCAGGTATTAGAAATAATATGTGCCCATTTTATCATTATATAACTGTACGTGTCCCAAGTTTTTCTGGTTCTTTTAGACTCTTTCTTTTAGATTCACCTTTGGTTGACCTACATGAAAGTATATTATGGATTCTCTAATATAATATTATCTGAATCATTCCCTTTAGCTGTTCTAATAATAAATATGAAGGGCTGCAGCTAGTCTCAAGTTTACCATGGCTATCGGCCAAACTAGAGGTAGTGTCCCCATAGTCTTGCTTGTGCGTCAGAATGGCGGCAATGCAATCGGTAGATCCTGATAACGATTTTAACGACATTTGCGATTACCTAATTTATCTATGTAGGTGCAAAGGTGCAGGCTAAAGCCCCACATAGTCATCAAAAAAGCACTGCAACTCATCATGGTCTACAGAGGTTTCCTCTGAAGTTTCTGCTTCCATTATACCTATAGGGAAAACGCCGGCATTTCCACAGGTATACCGTATATACTCGAGTATAAGCCGACCGGAATATAAGCCGAGACCCTTAATTGTGCCGCAAAAAACTGGATAAACTTATTGACTCCAGTATAAGCCGAGGGGGAAGGTGGGGAGAAATGCAGCAGCTACTAGAAAATTTCAAAAATTAAAATTGGCGGAGTTTTTGGGTGCAGTAGTTGCTGAGTGCTGGGAAAGGGGGAGGGGGTGTTTTAGTTGTCTGTCTGCCCCTTCCCTGAGCTTGAGGACTGGGTTTTACTTTCCCACCCAGCTGAATATAGGGGATCTGCAGTGCTCCTATTAACCCCTTCCTGACAGAACAGGAGCACTGCAGATACCCTATATTCGGTAGACCGGGCACTTTCAGACACAGGGATACCTATTGTGTACCCTACCCACCCTTTTTTTTGCTTGACGCGACTATAAGCCGAGGAGGGATTTTTCAGCACAAAAACTGTGCAGAAAAACTCGGCTTATACTCGAGTATACAGTATATGCTGCGATTTCGAAAGCTGCAGCGGTTTTGGAAATTGTATTGTGTCCGCTACACATTTTTCTGCAGTGTGTGGATGGGATTAGCTAGAACTGCAGCATTTATGCCAAATGGGGTCTGAGCCTTAGGCCGGGGCCCCAGGGCTGGAAACACCGCAGGAGAAATTGCGGCGTTTTACAGTACTTGCAAAGTGGATGGGTTTCATGCAAATCCCATCCCCACTTTTTTTTTGGGGAAAAAAAACACAGCATGTCCGTCGTGGCTTTGAAAATCGCAGCATGTCAGTTATATCTACGGAAACGCCAGTGGCTTCCCCGTAGATATAATTGTAACAGAAAGTCCAGAGGAAAACTCAGTGAACTTTCTGTTCAAAGCGCTGTGGGAGAAACCACGATGCTTTCATACCACGGTTGTTCCCGCAGCGCTTTATCACTGCGTTTCCAAAACCTGGGACCTCCACAGATCTATCAGCTGTTTGACTTTGACAGCGGCGCTCTGACCCCCGGTTCACATCTGCGTTTGGGATTCCATTCAGGGAGACCGCTTGGGGACCCCTCGAACAGAAACCTATACACATGAAAAAGAGGTTAGCTAAGAAACCACACAGACCCCATTACAGGGTAAGCAGCATTTTTCTCTCCTCATGTTTCTGGCGGAAACCGTACGGAAACCACACAGACTTTAGAAAGGCTATTCGTCTCCTGTGAAGGTAACAAATTGTTGAGATCCGCAATACTTTGGTCCAATTAAAATTCAACTTTTAATAAATCTTCTTAAAAATCCATAATAATGTACATGATATAACAGAAGAAAAAATAACAAACAACAAGTAAAAAAAACAAAAAACGCCGACACGTTTCGAGGTACTCTACCCCTTAGTCATGGCATTCGTATTGGCATGGTATTCGTCTCCTACCTTTGGAAGTGATCGCCGCGCCGTTCGTTCGAAATACCGGTATGCTAATTAGTTCTCTCGCAGCGATGGGGGCGTCCCCCAGTGCAAGAGATGCGATGGGGGCGTCCCCATTGCTGCTCGAAAACCGATTCCAGCGCTGCCTCTATCTATCTGCATCCTCCTCTTCCTTCTTCGGCTTGACGTCGGACGCCTGCGCAGTATGCTCTGTTCGGCGAATGTACTGCGCGTGCCCGCGGCCATAGTTCCGACACCGCAAGTTCCCCGAACCGAGCGTACTGCGCAGGCGTCCGACGTCAAGCCGAAGAAGGAAGGGGAGGATGCAGAAGAAGAGAGGCAGCGCTGGAGTCTGCTTTCCCCCATCGCTGCGAGAGAACTAATAAGCATACCGGTAAAAACCGGTATTTCGAACGAACGGCGCGGCGGAGATCACTTCCAAAGGTAGAAGACGAATAGCCTTTCTAAAGGCTATTCCGATGTGTTACCTAGAAAAAATACGTTTTTTAATGGTAGAATCCCTTTAAAGGGATTCAATCATTAAAATTACTTTTTCCCCTCGATCACACGTAGGAATAGCCTTCAGAAAGGCTATTCTTCTCCTACCTTTAGATAGCTTCTCCATGCCACCATTCAGTAGAAATTTTTCGTCTGTATCCAAATGAGTTCTCTCGCGGCACTGGGGGCGGTCCCCAGCACTTAAACAGCACTGGGGGCGTCCCCAATGCGGCGAGAGAACTCTCCAGCGCCGTCTCCATCTTCTTCCGGAACAGCCTCTCTGCGCGTCTTCTTTCGGAGCTGTGTTCAAACTTCTAGGCCTCGGGCAGAGCCGACTGCGCATGCCCACAAGAAAATGGCCGCTTACACCAGCTGAGTTTTGGGTCCGTGGGGCCCTGAGCTCAAGGTCCTGGGCCCAAGTAGAAAATATATACCAGAGTCCATCAAACATCACATGCCATTTATACATCTGATATACTGTAGTACCCAGGCCTGGGTAGTCTTTTCACCTCTCCACACCCCTATATACACATCAATTTTAGTTATATTTCAATATTTTACTTTTTATTTCCCAATTTTAAATCATATATTTTCATTTCATATCTAATGTCCCGTAAAATCCTTATTTTATTAAACTTTTGTCAAATATCACAAGTATTTGAGAAGTTGCAATGTCAGGTTTAGGAAATATTTCCAGCTCCAATTTTCGTTCTGGCGCAATGTGTAAATCCTTTCCTAACTCCACTCATACGTATAATGGTTACCATCCCCACATCTGCAACTTGGCAATGGGATTTCACATCAGCGTTATCTGCAATGACGTATGACGTAATGCTGCATAATGTGATTTAGCAAAGAACACTTTTAATTTTCATAAGCCAAGAAAAACTTAGGGGATATTGTAATACCCAGGGCTGGGATTTCTGTAAGAAGGTAAAAATGTCATCTATCCTTTACCTGACATTTCTGCACGCTCAGCATGTTTGTGTATTACATCATGAATCCTAGAGAAAGCTTACTGAACACAAAGCAATGTGAACCTTATATTCCTGGAAGACATATTCTTTTCTGGGGGATACACGTGGGGAGGTATCTCATCTTTCTTTCCCTCTTATCTGATCCCATATGTCTACATGCAATATATTCACTGTCTTATTAGGCTAAGGTTATACAGAAAAAGCCTTTGCCTGAAACTCCTCCGAGGGTGTACAATAAATCGAGTTAAAGGGATTCTACTATTAAAACCCTTTTCTTTTTTTAGAGAAGACGTTAGAATAGCCTTTAGAAAGGCTATTCGTCTCTTACCTTTAGATGTGATCTCCACCGCGCCGATCCTTAGAAATACCTTTTTTTACCGGTATGCAAATTAGTTCTCTCGCAGAGATGGGGGCGGGCCCCAGCGCTGGAAATGCGATGAGGCGTCCCCACTGCTGCTCGAAAACAGGCTCCAGCGACGCCTCTATTTTCTGCTGATCCTCGCCTTCTTTCTTCTGCATCACCTCCGACGCCTGTGCAGTTGGCTCTGCTAGTGAGACACTAGTAGAGCCGACTGCGCATGCCCACGGCCATAGTTCCGACGCCGCAATTGAGTCTATGGACAAATACTGTGAGGAGAGGAGGAGGCGTTCCTCCCCGCTCAAATTGTACAGCGCTATAGGCGCTGCTGTGAAAAAGGACTGACTGTCAGGAACGCCCTTCTGACTGTAAAGAGCTACGATACTGGGACCGATAGCTCTTCACCCGGGGCACAGATCAGGAAAGCCAACAGTGCACTGAATTCAGCACACTGTTGGCTTTCCAGCAGTATATTGAACTGCCTGTGCCCAAAACCATGAAAGTTCCTCTTTAAGGCTATTCCTGTGTGTTAACGACAAAAAAAAAAAAATAAATTGCAGTTTTAATGATAGAATCCCTTTAATATGAAATCTGGGCAAAGGGGTGATTAAATTTTTTAGATTTTTTAAAAATATATATTTTTTTTAATTGTTTTAGTCACCACCAACTCCAACTCTTCCCATCCTTCAATAGATGTGGCTTCAGCGATTCAGATGGAATTTTTTTCTCTAGCCTCCACCGATCCTAAGAAGTCACTGCTGTCAGTTTCAGCAGGCAATATACTAATTCAGCTCTCTATTGTCAGGTGGGCTTTGGCTGGAGCAGAAAGACAGGGACCACCCAGCTGACAATGGAGAGTATAACAGTGCTCAGACTCACAGAAATGATTGCTCAGGAACAGTAGGGGCTAGAGAAAAAAAGAAAAATCCCACTGCATCACAATCAGCGGCGTGCCAAAGGATACAAAGAACTGGCGTTATTGAGGTTGGTGAAAAATTTGCCTTCACACAGTATTATTTATTTCATTGGTATGTAAAGTAAATGTCTATGTACAGTTTGTCCCTCCATTCTTCCCTTTAGTCCTCCAGTAGGATTCCGCACCTGATGCCCTTTTAATTGCAATATTTCAGGAATGTTACAGTACATTGTTCTAAGTATTTCTATCCACATATTACATTGCCCACCCCCTCCAAGTCTAGTAATGTTACCATAGGGGTGAAGTCCTGCGAGATTGTAATTTGTTCATTATCTGTCTTCACATTTCTGGTGCCGTATTAAATTAGAGCAGAATTTGATCTTACTCATTAAAGGAGAAGGATATGAAAATCTGTTACAGGAAAATGTGGGTTTTGAATTCCAAGAGCCTATTTCATAGGATGTCATAATATTTTCCTAAGCGGGTCCCTCAGCATGTTAAAGTTTTCTTGTATAAGTTGTAAAGTTGAGGCCGAGGGAGATACAATTGCTGATAGATTTTCGGGAAACTTGCCAGTCACAGTGTTGTGCTCAGTATTATGCAGGGAATTCAGCAATTAATGTATCATGATACAATGTCCTGTGAATGCTGTTAATGTGCAGGAAATAGGCTCTTTTTTTGGCCCTCAGGCGCTTTTACTTTGTTTAAAAATCCCTTTCCCGCAATGTCTGAATCTGATGGGGCCAAATAAAGTTATACTATGCTGCAGGTCACCTGCCCAGGGTGGTTATTGGATGACCCTCCGCCATTACTGATTTCTATTTAGCCACCATAGATACCAAACATTCATGGCTATTGCCCTTACACACCCTAGTTCTGTCAATATAGGGTACATCTCACTGATCTTACTGATATTTTATTAGATTTACATTATAGTATAAATCTATTTTACCTTCCTTACATTCTTTACCTGACACTCAATGTTGGTCTCCTTTTGGGATCCTTAAAGGGATTATATCATTAAAATGCTATTTTTTTTCCCCTAACAAGTAGGAATAGCCTTAAAGGGATTCTACCATTAAACTACCTTTTTTTTCTAATGAACACGTCGGAATAGCCTTAAGAAAGGCTATTCGATTCCTACCTTTAGATGTGGTCTCCGCCGCGCCGTTCCGTAGAAATACCGGTTTTAACCGGTATGCAAAAGAGCTCTCCGCAGCAATGAGGGCGGGCCCCAGCGCTGAAAGGCCGATGAGCGCATCCCCATTGCTGCCCGAGAGCTCTTTCCTGCGCCGCCTCCTTCTTCTGCAGCAACTCCGTCTCTTCTGGCTTCTCTTGCTCTTGTAGTTCTATAGAGGAGCATAGAGAGGCCACCCCAAAATGGCCGCCGGCCGCTCCTGTATTGAACTGCAAGAGCGGCTACCCAAAAATGGCCGCCGGCCGCTCCTGTATTGAACTGCAAGAGCGACTACCCAAAAATGGCCGCTGGCCGCTCCTGTATTGAACTGCAAGAGCGGCTACCCAAAAATGGCCACCGGCCATATATTCCCTTAAGGATCCCAAAAGGAGACCAACATTGAGTGTCAGGTAAAGAATGTAAGGAAGGTAAAATAGATTTATACCATAATGTAAATCTGATAAAAGATCAGTTATTAAAAGTAGAACATTCATATAGTCCAAAACTAGAAAAATAGCTACAGCCCTCATCCAAAGTGACATACAATTCAAAAATAGGTAAAAAAAACCTTGTGCACTCACTCTGTCCGTTTGCTGGTTGCTGTGAATCGTGGAACCTCAAGACCGGTGCCAGGAAATCTCTCTCGGCTGAGATGAGGTCAAATGGAAGCAAATTTGAAGAAAATCCAGCACTGCAGTCAGGTATCCGTATAAAATAAAACTTAACTTTTATTGACTTGTAGTTGCTACATTAAAAAATAAAGCATACGGGATAGAGAGGGTTAACAAACCAGTCAGAGGGGGAAATTGGCAGAAAAAACTTTTACGTAGAGAAGCCTATTGGATTTTCATGCTCAAAACTAGATTCCCCCACGGAATGAACTTCCGTACTGACTTAGCTTTTATTTATTAATTGTACTAACTGCAACAATTCATCCTATATTCCTATAGTCTTTATGCATCAATTATACATTTCAAATATTTATTATTTTTCTATAAATTTTATTTATTTTTTTCAAAAAAAAAAAAAAAAATTTATTCAAGAAAAGAAAAAAAAATAAAATAAAAAAATTCCCTTTTTTTTTTTTTTTTTTATTCATTTTTTCCAATTTTTTTTTTTTTTTTCTCTCCTTTTTCTTTCCAGTATGATACACATGCAATTCTTAATGTAGTTATACTTATCTTATCCTCCTGGAGCATCATACACAAATCACACTTTCATGTTCCAGTACGGTGTTCAGCTCAGTGTTTTGTTTTTTTTTTTTTTTTTTTTTTCAGTATAATACGTACTCTATCCTCCTGGTGCATTATGCACCATAGAAAGGGATGTTGTCATTATGTTTCTTCAGTATGGTGCCACAACTATGTAATGAAGATGTTACATCTCTTGGTCATGTCACGTTTTATCTATGTCACTAAAAATTATGATTTATTTACTTATTTACCTTAACCTGTTTGAACTATTTTGACTACAATCAGCCAACTTTGTCTGCTTTCGTTCCTGTTTCACTTGCATCTTATCGCATGTATCACAGATGTTGCTTAATTAATTAACTTCCTGTCTATGTGCAGATGGGAGGGGCCTGGATTTTATGTGTGTCTCTTTTATTTTTATATAAGATTGCAGCATATTACAGCTCTGTATGCCATGAGTAAGGGTCTATCCCGAAACGCGTAGGCTTCTGCTACTCCTATTGCTGCACACAGATTTTTTAATGTAGCAACTACAAGTCAATAAAAGTTAAGTTTTATTTTATACGGATACCTGACTGCAGTGCTGGATTTTCTGCAGAACATTCATATAATCTGTCACATTGTATTCTCTTTTTCAAATCTTAAGATTTAGGTCAATTGCATGCAAAAAAAAAAATAATTAGAAAACGCACAGAAAAATTCAATATTCACTTAGGGCTCGTTCACATCTGTGCCCCGGTCTCCATTCTGCAGGTTTCCGTTTCCTGCATAAAACAGAGCAGGAGACGGAAACCTGCAGGATTCTTTCTCACCCATTCATTTGAATGGGTGAGAAAGCTGTCCAGCCGTGAGCGGCGGTGAGCGGTTTGCGCTCTCCGCCGCGAAACCGGGTTTTTTAATCCGGACAAAGAGTCGGACATGCAGTACTCTGTGTCCGGATTAAAAAAAAACGGTTTCGCGGCGGAGAGCATAAAACGCTCAACCGCCGCTCACGGCCGGACCCGGTCTGTGCTTTCCGTCTTCTTGCATGTAGAAGACGGAAAGCACAGAACGGAGTGCTGAATGCAGGTGTGAACCTAGCGTCACTTATGGATAATATATTACAGTGTTATAGGACTCGGGTCTTAGCTTTGAAGCCCATCGCCCATAAACACCAAGGATGATTCATAAGAGTGAAAAATAAAACAAGATGCTATTACATACCCATCAGAGTAGCAAAAATATTTGGAGAACCTCGTGGTGACCTGTTGCTCATTAGCATGATTTTCCTTATCTAACAGGTCTATTCCTTAGCTGTGTTTACAGATTCAGAGGGTTGGAATGTCCATCTAGGAGAGTAGAAAAGTGTTCTCGTTCCAAGGTACTCCGCCAGTCACGTAGGAAATATTATTTTAAATATCTGATTAAAAATAGTTTGTACAGAGAAGTCATTATAGCTCGTATCCCAAAGGAACTTTGGAAATTTTGCAGAATGAATATTTGTTATTTAAAGTGAAATTAAAACCATCTTTATCAAGGTACAAACTCATTTAATATTGCTTTCACTGAACAAACAATCCCTCTAACATATTACCTTCAGGGTATCAATTATAAGGTGTTATCACAAAGGGTACCCCTTACTTGATGGCTAAAACCTAACTTTTATTAAATAATTTGCTAAAATTCACTCTAAATATTCCCACTACACAAACACATACACACCCAGGACCCTATATTCCACCTGGTCCCTATAAGTGAAAATAACTTAGGAGGGGGTTGGTTCCTGTCAGTTCAAGGGTTTAGAATCCAGTTGGTGGTTTCACTGGATTATTTTAACTGTCAAGAAACCCCTTTCAATGTGACCCCTTCCTAATACCACACCATGTAAAACCAGACAAACAGCACTGTATGGCCAACAAAGGGTTAATTGCTAAGGGTTAACTGCAATGGGGGGCAACACCCATAGTGTCTCTTGTGGGTCAGTAACACAAGTGGCCTGTTTATATGCAGGACTAGACAAAAAAACCAATATTCATGCAGCCCAGCTAATTCCTGGCCAGTCTAACAGTGCTACAGTTGTCTATCAATACATCATATTTCTCATTTATCTCTCTATCTCTCGACGCGTTTCGCCTCAAAAAGGTTCATCAGGAGAGCGATACTTAATAGCAGAGTGGAGTAGTACATAAAATAATAAAGAGCTGCGGTGAAAACCACAATTCCTGCAGCCCTGGTGGTGGGCTGCAGTGCTGGTAGTGAGTCAGACTTGTGTTACATATTCTTCCCATAGTTCCTTGCAAAGTGGAGTGCTAAAGGCTTAACAAGTCTCCACACACCTATATGGTGGTCTCTCCCTAAGGAGTGACAATACCCCCGAACCCTGTCTAAGCCTCTCACCTCTACCAGGTTATAGTCCTCTCTACATCGGGCTGATGAGATCCAACCAGATCGAAACAGCTGTCCTTGATTGAGAGACTATAACCTGGTATTAATCCCAGCGTCATTGCTAAACAAAGGCCTCTTGGAAGGTCGGGCATGAGGCTAAAGGGAGCAGCCATTATTGGGTTATTTCACTGGAATCCTGTCTTAAGACAGGCTTGCACATTCCAGTGAGCGCCCTCTATTGGTTTGCAACAATGAGGCAGCAACTGTCTTCCTAATTACATCATGGAAGGCGGATTTGCATATTCTTCCCATAGTTCCTTGCAAAGTGGAGTGCTAAAGGCTTAACAAGTCTCCACACACCTATATGGTGGTCTCTCCCTAAGGAGTGACAATATCCCCCGTGACCCACAAGAGACACTATGGGTGTTGCCCCCATTGCAGTTAACCCTTAGCAATTAACCCTTTGTTGGCCATACAGTACTGTTTGTCTGGTTTTACATGGTGTGGTATTAGGAAGGGGTCACATTGAAAGGGGTTTCTTGACAGTTAAAATAATCCAGTGAAACCACCAACTGGATTCTAAACCCTTGAACTGACAGGAACCAACCCCCTCCTAAGTTATTTTCACTTATAGGGACCAGGTGGAATATAGGGTCCTGGGTGTGTATGTGTTTGTGTAGTGGGAATATTTAGAGTGAATTTTTAGCAAATTATTTAATAAAAGTTAGGTTTTAGCCATCAAGTAAGGGGTACCCTTTGTGATAACAGTTGTATTTTGGTACCACCAACCCAGTGCATGTATCAATTATAAGGTGTTTAATAAAGTAAGTCAAGGACGGAGATATCAATATAACCAGACTTGAGAATACATCCTTATTAAACTGCATTAAATGGCTGGAAATGTTTTTTTTTTCCTTAAAGGGGTGGTCTAGATATTCAGAGACAAATATTATTGTTTGTAGAATGAAAAGTTATATAATTTTCCAATATACTTAACTTATCAATTTGTTACGGATTTCTAGATCTCTGCTCAGTCCATAGTCATATCATGGACACATGGCTGCACAACTGCTGTGACTGTAACAAGCCGTGCACCTGTGTGCCCATCACGTGATCATGGACGTAAATACTGAATGACAGAAAGAAGATCTAGAAAATTGATGTACCGCCTGTCTAGTCTTGCCAGTGCCCTCCACTCTTCTTTTTGGTTGTGGGCGTAATACTTCAGTTTTTGCCTAGAGTGTGCTCAGTCCCTTTAAGAAACTTTAAGGCCGGGACCTCACAGGTCGGAAAGACCGTGATTTGCCCGCGGTGTAAACAACAAAGGAAGAATCACAGCATTTTACAGTATTTGCAAAGTGGATGGGATTCATGCGAATCCCATGCCCACTTTGTGGTAAAAACTACAGCACGGACACACTGTGATTTCCAAAACCGGCGCGGTTTTGGAAATTGCAGCATGTCAATTTTATGTACGGAAACATTGGCGGCTTTCCCATAGATGTAATTGTAACAGAGTCTGCGGAGGAAAACTGTGCAAACTTTCTGTTCAAAGCGTTGCAGGAAGGACTGCGATGTGTTTCTGCTGTGGTTTTTCCTGCAGCTCTTTCTAGCTACGAATAGTCCCTTAGGGCCATTTATCACGTGGTCTGTGATATTACCATATACTGTAGGCCTGAAGCCTGCGCTAGCAGTATCATACAGGCCTAAAGTTTGTGCTAGTAGTAATAGCCTGTTACTGCTAGCACAGGCTTTGTGCCTATATGGTAATATCTCAGACCTCGTGACATCTGGGACATTATCATACAGGCCCGAAGCCTGCTACTTTACAGAGTCAAGTCACAGCTGGAAGAAATGGTCATGGCGGTCCAAAGGGTAGAGATGGGAAATGTGGGAAGACGTCTCTTGTGAGTATTACTGCATAAAATATTATTGCATTGTATTTATTGTAATGTTACCGCTAGCACCCCCCCCTCCCCCCCCCCCCCGCCTGCGGTGGATGATCAAAACATGAACACCAACCCCCCCACCCCCCGGGACTAAATACCCGGGGGGAGGGGCGTATTTTGATTGTCTGCCTCAGGCAGCAGAGAGGCTAGGTTCACCACTGATATAATCCCATAGCTATTTATCAGTGACAGAGACAGATATAGATCAGATTCCTCCCCTATTCACTGTGTGCAGTATACGGCAGCTAGTCTTCACCCAACAGCTCAGAGAGGAATCCAAACTATATATAGAGCATAAAGAGGGGAGAACTGATGAATAATGCAAAATATAAGTCTTCTAATGGCCAGATATAGAATTACTCCTCACATAGAGGCTTAGCCTGAAAAGTCAAGTGAAATGACAACACTTTACCATCTGTATACACTTCAGCTCACCGGCAGTGAATTATATCTTGCAGTATAATTCCAAGCCTAAAGAAAGTGATTGACGCCTGTCTATATAATAAAGGATTCTATTGTTCAATCCTAAACATGCCTTAACAATGCAGTCCCTGGAGACAATGTGGGATCCCTGCCCAGCATGTACTTGGAATTCAATAAGGAATTATAAAAAGGTGAATGGGCAATTAATTTGGAAAAAAAACTATAAAAATATGCCTGGAAGAGCTACAAACAGCATACTTGCCATTTATATTTAGAAACCTTACACACAATGTTGCTTAGCACCAAAGGAAGGATGGGTTTTGGAAAGCAATTAGTGCTAAAATTATACTTCCGTTACATAATATATCTATAAGGAAGCTGCTAACGTTTTCAATCTGTATTGCCAAATGTATCAAATATGGTGCCCAAGAAAATAATGTTTAATCCCTTATCCTTTTCATAGACTTCCTATTACTAACTGGAATGTTCTAGAATTCACAAAGCAAACACTTCTTAATTGTCAGGTTCATTTTAGGATCTTGTACCATGTATGTAATATAAGGTATTACTGTGTAGGGGCCACACATTTATACTATTGGGCATGTATAACTCAGTAGTACATGTACAGTACTGTGCAAAAGTTTAAGGCAGGTGTAGAAGACTCCTGCAAACCAAAGTCAGAATATTTCAGAAACAGAAGTCTTCATAGTATAGTTTTGGCAACAGAATGAAGTGAATAGAGAAAAGTGAAATCTAAATCCCATTTATATTTGGAGTGACCTTTTCCCTTTGGAGGAGGAGTCCTGGGAGTGATGATCCGGCCCCCGCAGAGCCCTGATCTCAACATCATCCAGTCTGTCTGGGATGACATGAAGAGACAGAAGGATTGGAGCAATCAAACCCACAGAAGATCTGTGCTTAGTTCTCCGAGATGTTTGGCATAACCTCCATGCTGAGTTCCTTCAAACACTGTCTGTAAGTACTGAGAAGAACTGATGGGATTTAGATTTCTCTTTTCTTCATTCACTTCATTTTGTTAATTGACAAAAATAAACTAACACTTCTATTTTTAAAGCATCCTTACTGTATAGCAATATTCCCCATACCTGCCTAAAACATTTGCACAGTATTGTATATACATAACATATTACATCTTAACCTCATAAGGATGCAGCCTAATTTACTGTTTAAAGATTCTGTTTTTTTTTAGTTTTTCTTCTGTTGTCACATTTCAAAGGAGACAACTTTTTCATTTGAATGTCAACATAGCCATATGAGGTCTTGTTTTTGTGCAATGATTAGTTTTTTTTTTTTTCTATTGCACCACTATCTATTGATAATACAGTCCCTTAGATCCCTTAGGCCGGGGCCTCACGTATTGTAAATGCTACGATTTTGCAGCAACGTTTTACTTTAAATGCAAATTGGATGAGCTTCTGGTTAATCCCATCCACACATTGCAGAAAATAATTCACAGCGGAAATGCTGCAAATTTGAAAAACGCTTATTGCAAATAGCAGCCTGTCAATTATACCTATGGAAACACTGGCCGTTATCGTATAGGTATAATGGAAACAGAAAGTCTGCAAAGGAAAACTCTGCAGTCTCTTTGGGATGTGAGAAAAATCGTAATGCGTTTCCGTCGTGGTTGTTCCCAAAGTGCTTTTTGGCAGCGGTTCAATACATGGGGGCCTTAGTCTTAGATGCCATGATATATAGTGACTGTTACAGTCAAGCCAAAAAGAGGGGGAGGCTCCCCAGTCATGATGGGGCAGCCAGAAGCCTATTGAACACTGTATGGCTTGCCACTATAGTAGCTCTATTACATTCTGCCACAAGCAGGATGTAATAGAACAGCGGTAATATCACAATACAATGCAACACAACAGTATCGCAGTATATTTTATGAGTGATGACAGTAATTAATGAGCATGTGATGTATGGGGGATCTGTGAAAACTGGTGCCTTGTTGTATGTACAATATTAATACTTTGTATTCCATTTACAGAATTCAGTGGCTGTAAGCCAAAAGAGATTCACGATGAGTCAGAAGACGATGGGCACCATTTTGTCAGAAGAAAAGTCAGTCCCACTCATTAACGGTTTTCCCTTGGCTCCTGTCTATGATTTTGATCAAATAATGATCATTTCATCAACTTCGCTGCTATATTTTTTTTCTTTCAAACTAACTGGAACTTGTATACCTAAGTCACCTGATAAATCCTTGCCCATCGCTTTGCCCATAGGAGGCAGATCATCATACTTGAACTACTCTGGTCCTATGGACGTGTTGGAGCAAGCTATTTTATATGCTCGGTACAAGTCCTACAGTTTTACAAGTCCACATCCTTGCTTGCTCCCTTCGCGTCTCTAGACTCATCGGAGTCATCAGCCATTAAACTAAGGCTACTTCTGTTTGTAGTGATTTTCATGTTTCCTACAGCAAGGATCAGATCTCTGTATTGGGTTGAAAACTAAAGAGCTACTTAGACTGCACTATGAGAAACAGCCCCTGGCCATATTAGTTTAGTGGATGAGGACCCTCTGCATTACAATGTCCATGTACGAGAGTCCCCATGTATACTTAAACTGTCTGGTGGCTGCAGCTTTTCCCAAAAAATACCAGCATAGCCCATTCCAATATGAACCTTTGATAGAGTTGATACCACACCTGTAATATATTTTTATTGTAACAAACACTAATATTCTACGTTTTATTACATAGTGTTCACCTAATACATACCAGGTCCGCCGGCCAGTGGACAGATAATCATTAGTTTTCTCTACAAAATCTTCTGGCTAACAGAAAATCCTGATAGCATTAAAGTAATTTCCTTTTCTTCACTGTTCCTGGCATGAGAGCTTTAGTGTTTCCATCTACACAGGCCAGGTTATTGCGACCTAGCACATGCCGAACCTACAAGTGTAAGCAGCACTTACAGAGTGCTAAAAATCAATCCGTTATACCCCATGAATGAACCAAATACAGCCCTGTCTGTTTACAGCCATGACCACAGTCAAAACAGCTTGTATGGCGTGACATCCATATGACAGCCACAAGGCTGCAACGATAAAGTTTATGTTGGCTTAACCGCCATAAACATGGCCACCGATATCTGATATTAGGGTCATAACTGAGGGCATTGCTTAAATTCATAGGTCTACATGCGTAAAATAAATCTAAAGTCTCTGACTATTCTCTATGGCAATTCTCGGATATATTTACATCTCTGGTCTGCAGCTGGTTAATAGACAATCCTAGACCTCTACATCGAATTCCTGCTACTTTGTAAACGAATTGAGAAACATTAAGAGACAATAAAGCTATACCTGAAGGGGTTGTCATGTAATGGTACCAGGAGTGGACAATGCACCACCCATTGTGCCAGCCTACACAAAGAGACAAATAGGGCAGTACTTTGGAAATTACAGCCTCAAGAACAGCACCAACATTCCCAGGTCACCATTTCACCAGGCACTTTGCTTGAGGAAGTTATCGATACAGCGGTCCCCATAGTGGGGTCACAGAAACCACGTAATGGCCATTTGCAGACCACGTTGGGGTCACAGACCCACAGAAACACACAGCAGCATTCCTTTATAGGGTCAGCTCACATGGATTCTACTAGTTCAGGCTACTTGTCCCATTGAAGTCTATAGGGTAGCACTAGTGTACCTACACTTGCCACTGCTCTATTGCATAACAGCAGGCATTCTAACTCCCTCCTATCTATGGTTTTTATCTCTAATAACCATTTGATTAAATCTGACTAAACTGTGTTCTAATTCTCCTACTCCTAGCTCTGTTGCAAGCTTTGCAGCTCTCAATGCTGTGTATTATGAAGTGATGAATAACATATCCATTCCTTACTTCCACCATCACTGATATGTCTCATGTACTAGTCCACACAACCTTATCTATGACTTCAGGAAGCTGAGAGATTGTAGGTGGCGGTAAATGACTCACAAGACGTGTCTATTCTGTATTTTTACTGTGCAATACATGTTATAGTGCCCATTTTAGTTTGAGTGAGATGAACCGCCATTATTCGTCTTCATTAAAAACCCAAGAAACTGGAATATTCGGGTTGAACCCATTTTGTGACAATTCAGTTCGTCCATCTGTATTGATAATCTATTCTTAGGATAAGCCATCAATATCAGATTGGCGGGGCCTAGCTACCAGCACCTGCATGATCAGCTCAATTATGGAGTCATGGCACTCTGGCGGGGGCTGCATCTATTTCATTATTTAGCTTTTGCTTTAGTCTAAAGCAGGGGTAGGGAACCTTTGGCTCTCCAGCTGCTGTGAAACTACAACTCCATTCACTTCCATGGGAGTTCCCAGAACAGTAGAACCAGTATGCATGCTGGGAGTTGTAGTTTTGCAACAGCTGGAGAGCCGTACGTTCCCTACCCCTGGTCTAAAGGCATTCACACATGAACACATGACATAAACTTGGGTTTAGGTTTAGCTGAGTTTTGTTCTTGTAAAAATCACATGAACACACACCGAATAGGTGAAATCAATGGATAAAAAAGCCTCCTATTGATTTCAATGGGTAGCGCGCGTATATCGGCACCCATTGAAATCAATGGGTTCTGTATTGAAGCGCCGCACTCGGACATGTGTATACGTGTCTAAAGGAGAGGCGCTCTATGTCGTGTGAAGGCACCCTAAGGGTGCATTCACACATAGGAATTTGCCATGGATTCAGGGGTGGATCCCGCCTCCGAATCCGTGGCAGATTTCTCCAAGATTACAGCAGGATGTTGAAAAAAAAAAAATCAGCATCCTGCTCGATCTTGCCATGGATTCCATGGCTGATTCCACCACAGATTCCACATCTTGAAAGTCTCAAGATGTGGAATCTGTGGTGGAATCGAGACTCCCTGCTTGTTAGGCCCATTTATCTGCAGAATTTCTCTTTATTTTTCAGTGTGTGAACATACCATAAAGCCTTTTGGTGGCTGCTTTATTTTGTAACAAGCCATTCACCTCTGTGTATATCCCATGACCAGGACAGATTTGTATCCTAAGAAAGTGAACAATGTAGATTCCTACTGATGGCAGCAAGAGTAAATTGTGAAGAATGAATAGTGAAAGTATATAATGTAAAGTTATTATACAATGCCAGAACCGTAATATGCCTTTAAGATAAATATTGTTCCATGGGGGGGAGGGCAAGTTCTATCCCTCTATTAATGTGCATGTATGAAATGAAATCTATGCGTGTATAACCCCACAACTATTTTCCACATGCTGTGCTGCTTCAAATACAAGTCCAGACTATTGTTTTATACCAGTAAGCAATATCTGAAGTTAGATAAACACAAAGGAAGATGAACTGAATTAAACTGATTACAATTCCTTTGATTACGGCAGCATAGGACTCTATGTAATGCTGTCTGCAGCCAAAAACTATGTTTGTTAGCGATATGAAATGGATGTAATGTAATATCCTACATTTTTATACCATGTACAATTATTTATTTTCATTCTATTCTGAAATCCTAGGCAGATTGCCTCACTAGATGAATGAGTTTTCTCCCACAATCTGTTTTATGAGACAAGAGACATGGAATCCTTAAAAGGATCAGAAATTAAAATGTTTATGTAACCCAAAACATGAACTTAGTCTCAGTATTGGGAAGGATAAAGGCCGGGCTGATTGCTCGCTGGTTGAATGAAGTAAATTGCAGTCATTTCATCTTTCAATAAATATGTGATTAGGAATACAGAAAGGAAATATCCGATTGGAGTTAAATATTAATTCTTGCTTCTTTTGGTATTTGCAGCTTAGAAGAAATAAGCACTTTATGTCTGGGGTTTATGTTGCTGGGGTCATGCTCTTATACACTGATTTTTGTTCTCCAGCTGCTTTGTGACCATTGGCGGGGAATATCTGCTATACAGCATATAACAAATACTGTGAAGAAACGAGTGTCGGACTGGGATGTCTAGGGTACACCCGTGGAATTGTTTCTAGGGACCCATTGCCCACGGTCAGGACCCTTGCAGGTCACCTGTACCAAGACAGCGTGGCTACGGGCAATAACATGTCAGAAGCAATGCTGCTCACCCACCATACGATATGCACCACTGTACTAACTAAACATACCGCTAAACTTTGTATGGAAGCGGGAAAACTTGGCTGCATCACTTACCGCTCCCCATCCCTACTCACATCCTTCTTTTACTTCTTCAGCCTTCAATGGGCCCTGTGTGCCGCACATCAGGTCACAATGATGTAATGAGTGGGCCCCCTGGAGGCTGAAGAGGGAAGAGAAGGCCGTGAGCAGGAGCAGGGATAGGTAAGTTAATAGAGGCCATTTCTGGGCATCCACTGCCTATTAAAATAGCAGTAGGGGTCTGGTAGGGTCACCTAAAGGCACGGGGCCCACCGGGGGAATCGGGCCAGTTCCAGTCTGGAAGGAACTAAGACCCCATGAATAGGATTGTAATTTTAGTCCGTGTGTTATCTGTTGTTACAGATCTGTAATAAAGGATAGCATACAGACCAGTTAATTTCTGTAGGCCATGGGCGAGGCTGTTGGACCGAGCTTCAAAATATTGAGCAGGGACTATTTCTGAGTGTTTTTGTAGCTTGATCCATCTGTTCTATTGATAGGGTTCATGAAAAACACAGACTGCACACAGATGATATCAGTGTACTGGATGTTCTTTTCATAGACCTGCACAAGACTACAGTCGAATAAATTTATAAGAGGTTGGTTTTAGATAGGAATCATCCACCCACTCAACAATATACTGCTAGTGGCATTGATACCTCTGGAATGGTGGATTCATAACAAAGACAGAAGTCTAAGGGGAGGCCGCCTCAGGTTCCGGTCCAAAAAATGGGTATCCGCAACTAAATGCTGGTCTGCTCTGGATTAGGCCCAATGAATCGGCCTAGTCCGGAGGAGGGAGTGTCTTCAGGCCGAATCACGAGGCGAAACGGCCTGAAGAATGAGCAACTCGCTTCTTTTTCCATAAGCCGGAACAAAATGGCTCCTGGAAAAAGAACTGAGCAGCTCCCATTGATTTCAATGGGAGCAGTCTTTTTGGTCAGGATTTTGAGGTGGATAAGGCCTCAAAATCCTGACCAAAACCCCCGTGTGAACTTATCCTAAGGCTCTAACCAGAAGACCAAGATGCAATACAGACGTGCAAATAGGACATTTCTCACACCCATTTTGCCTCCCATGGGCACCGGTTTTCCCTTATCCCACATAGATTTGAGGCTACTGAGGGATCCATGTAAATGGGCAAAAATAGGATGAGTAGGATCATTAAAGGTATATAAAATTAGGGGATTTTCTGCCATTCCTGGGGTGAAGGTGGAAAGCCTACTACAACCTCGACTTGCAAGGTCCCTTCTGATATAGGCGATACAGGAAACAATTCACAGTTATTTTTTTGCACACCCAGAGCTTATTCACACATGCACATTTTATAGAGTATGATGTACAGACTGCACGCCCACCCATTGATTTCAATGGGCACATGCAAACGTCTGTTTGTTTTCCATGTACCGACATTCCCAAAGAGAAAATACAGATATGCTGTACTCTGGTCCAATTTGGAGTCTATGGGTTTATGAGAAGCACAGACAGCACATAGATGTCACCCAGAGATATGAAAACATATAGGACAACAAAAAAAGTTGACCCATTTTTCACAGATCTACCATGGACAGCACAAAACCCTAAAATTAGCATTATCATCCCTCCTGTGCAGGTTGCCAGAGCAAGTCTTGACAAACGCTCTCGGAGACATGACTTTGTAGTCAAGTGGGGCACATCTCTACTATTTCTGGATCGTCAGCTTTTTCCCGCAGGGTCGCTTTAAACCAACAATACCACCATAGTAATGTTCCAGGCTTTGATTCAATTAGCTCTACATTCTGATGGTTTTAACACAGACTTCAGGACAAGGTTTGCAGGTCTGAACTAAAGAAATATGAAAAAAAGAAGACAAAAGTCTGCATTCTTTTATTACCGCTGAGCACAGACTGGGGGGGGGGGATCAACGTGTTATTAACTATATTGAACTTTAATTACAATCTACTCGGACCGTTCCCACAATTTCCCGGTCACCAAACTCAACGATACAATGGTCTCATAAACATAAATACGACTTCTTATCATAGATCACAATCTGTTTATCCATTTGGCTTTCTCACTAGACAGACGAGGTTTATACTTAGATGAACAATAAGTAAGAAATGTTTGCTCTATATGTAAGGAAGCTATTTTAAGTATTTTGACATAGCCTGCAGTGATGATTCTGATGTTTAGCCAGCCGCATGAGAATGCAGTGTCCTGTCTACATGATAATACATAGCGTAGCTCGAGATTTAGTCTTCTGTATAGGATATAACTTCCATATTTTATTATTTATTAAAGGCTGGACTTAAACCACTATGTAGATTTCTATGGTATCTTGGCCTCTATTGCATATTAAATATTATAAGGCATGTTATACATTTAAAGGGGTTGTACAGTGTGTTTCAGATTTCCTGACATCAGGGAACCCCATAAAACAATGTTAAAAACCCCCCCAAAACCTCATGTATTCATAACTGGCATGTGACCACTGAGGATAGACAAGTTCCACCTGGTCTGGGATCCCTGGGACACTTACTGGCAATATAGGTCCTCCTAACATACTGGCGATGTCATGCACATATGTTAGCAGTCCTTCTCCAGCCGTTGATTGGCCTCCGTGGTCACATGGGGTGCAGGAACATATCTCAGTCAGGTGGCTTCAGTGATGAGTGGTACGCGTGGGCAGTGCAGTATTTTTATAACTTTCGTGTGTGTGTGTGTGGGGGGGGGGGGGTAGTAGTTGGCCTTGGACAGTCCACCATTCACAGTGCTGTACTGTTGTCCTGGGCAGTGGGCCTGGGCCGCCCTGGTATGTGCAGACTCCAACTCATCTGTGTCTTCGGAGTGCAGAAGGCTTGAATACAATGGAGCAAAGAACAACCCATGCAGGGGCGTAACTACCGGGGTAGAAGCGGTAGCAGCTGCCACAGGGCCTGGGACACTAGGGGGTCTGGGGGGCAGCTGCTATCACTGCAGATTTTTTTTATTTTTTTTAAATAGGCCGTTACCCGCTGGAGTAACTCCAGCACGTAACGGGCCCTATATACTGTGGGGCCGCCTGAAAATGGATGCGGAGTGGAGCTACCTCCTCGAACAGTCCATCTTTTAACAGTAGTAAAGCTAGCAATTACTGCCTTTACTACTGCACCCAAGCAGGGGCCACCTGCTGTCCAGGCCCCGGCTGCCTCCCGGCACTTCCATAGTGACAGCGGGCAGGAGAAACTTCTATCTCCTGCCCGCTGTCCCAAGCTCTGTGCCGGCATCTATACTAATAGATTGAAGGACCTGAGACATGACGTCATCAAAGGTCCTTTCATCTACTAACATAGACTCAGTGTCTTTTGTGGGTGGAGCTACCCGAAATGTACAGGTCAGTGTACAATGGGGGGAATGGGTTGTAGGCTGTGAGGAAGAGGGGTACATGGGTGTGCAGGCTGCGTGTGAGAAAGTCTGCACCTCCATTCCTTCCTTTCTCACACACAGCCTGTACACCAATGTACCCCTCTTACTCACAGTCTGCATCCCCCATTCTGCCCTATGTGAGCCAGAGGAGGGAACGGGTGGTGTAGGCTGTGTGTGAGCAAGAGGGGTACATGGGCATGCAGGCTGTGTATGAGCAAGAGGGGTACATGGGTGTACAGGCTGTGTGTGAGAAAGAAGGGGGAATGGGGATGCAGGCTGTGAGTGAGCAAGAGTATGGCGGAATGGGGGGTTCCCCCCTCCAGATCACCCTCTTGTTCACACACAGCTTGAACCTCCATTTCCCCTCTTGCTTATACACACCCTGCACCCCACATCACCCTCTTATTCACATATAGCCTGCACGCCCATGTACCCCTCTTGGAGGGGGCTCCATGTCAAAAGTTCGCCACGGGGCCCCGCCATTCCTAGTTACACCACTGAACCCCTGCTTCACCATTCAAGCACTGCTCCTTGCTCTTGGTGTCTTGAAACAGTAGGTGCAATGTAGTGACGTCACTTACATTGCGCCTTTTGCTCCCTGAAGCCTCATGGAGCAGAGACAGATGAGAATAGGAGAACTGGGAAACGTGAGTATTAATGATTTTCTTTGTTTGATAAACAGTATGTGGGGGGCACCTGGAGGGGGACATGAAACTATGAAAGTAATCTGGAAGGGGACATGAAACTGTGGGGACAATCAGGAGGGGGACATTATAATATAATATCTGACGGGCCACTGGCATGCAACAAGTTAAAGGGGTTGTTAGAGCTGGCCGGGGCCTCCACTGTGCTGCGCGGAGGCTCCTGGCCCACTCCATGTCCAGCGCCGGAATGGTGAAACTGGATAGGCTGGAAGCCTGCGAGTGAGTTTGCGGAGGTTCCGGTTTCTCCCTCGTGGCGGGACCGGCATTTCCGGGGTCAGGGAAGTCAGCAGCTATTTAGGCCCTATTCTGGCCCGTTGCTGGTTATTCAGCATCAGCACTCTAGTCACTACTCCCTGCCAGTCTCCTGTCTTTGCTATTCCTGTACTCCCTGCATGTGTATGACCTTGGCTTGCTTTACAGACATCATCTTTGTGATCTCCTGATTTGGCATCTTCCTGGCCTCCTGTGTATGACCTTTGGTTTTCTCCTGACCTCCCTTATCTGGATCATGATTTGGCTACTCCACTAACCACCTGTGTATGACCCAGCGCTCCTGACTACAGTTTTGCCTCTCCCTCCTGCTACTATGTGACCTCCTGTGAACCAACTCGGCTTGATTGACTACGCCTTGATTTCCTCTGGAAACTACCTGACCTCTGGATTACCTGTTTGCCCTGTACGTATGCTTCTCCGAGCTGACCTGCTCTCCTGAACTTCATCCACTGAGGTTAGTGTCTGGGTTTTTCTGGGTCCTCCTTACTTGGGGTTCGCTGGGTGTGCCTTGCTCTCTGGGCAGATGTGGTTCTAGGCCCTGGATTTTATCAAGTCCAACCCCACCATCAGGAACTCTGGTGAAGAACTCTGGGGACTGGTTACATTATGGGTAGGAGAGCGTAGTACACTTAGGACAGTTTTTGCCTTGGTGCCTGGGGATTCTAGTTGCCCAAGACTCACTGTAATTATTGTTGCCTCCGGTTCCTAAGAGGGGTTTTCTGGGCAAAAAAAATATTTTTAAAATAGGTCTGTTATTAACCCATTGATAGCACTAAGTTCACCCAAATACCTTTCATAGTGTTTTGAGTGATTTCTGGCTTTCTCTGGTGTCATCTGCATTTGTTTACATGGGTAACTTCCTTCTGTCTTAGCCTACAGCTACCATGATGCATTGCAGTTCACTCAGATCCCCCTCTCACTTCCTCCCTCACAACCCCCTCCCCATTTCTGTAGCTAGCTTGTAGACTACTAGCCCTATCTAGCTAGCTAACTAACTTAGTCCCCCAATCCCCTCCACACCCCATCATACTTACCTGTCTTGTCGTCCTGGAGATGACTTTGAGGTGCCACTGTCCCCTCTTCTGCCTGCACCAGGGATCCGGAACTGCCACCTGCGCAATGGAACTCTGGCAGAAGCTACGCATGCGCAATAGAACGCTGCTTCTTTTTACTTCTGCAGTTGTTCTATCGCGCAGGCGCCAGTTCCGGTTCACTTACGAAGGAAGCAACAGCCAGTGGGGAAGTGAGTGGGGAGCATGCAGGGGACAGGGTCAGAAAGGAGTACTCGTGACCTCCCGTTTCCGGAAACAGCAAAACAGGATGTCACCAGGAAATAAAAATAGTGGGTATGGGTAAATATACATTATATGCGTAAATATAATTTTTTTTTTAAAGGGTGTAAATTAGAAGTTAGGTGAGGGAAGTAGGTTTAGCTTAGGGGTAAAGTTTTAATTTATCCCAGACAACCCCTTTAATGTATGGGGGGGAAAGGTTAATGTGTGATGCCACTGCGGAGGTATTATACTGTGTGAGGGTCACTTAAGGTAAGTTCACACAAGGTTTTCAGGTTCCGAACCAAAATACCGGCATCCAGTCGCGCACTCCGCTCCGGATTAGGCTCAAATGAATGGGCTTCGTCAGGAGGGAGTGTCTTCAGGCAGATGTCACGAGGCGACTCTGCCTGAAGATTGAGCATGTCGCTCCTTTTTTCTGGTAGTCGGAACAAAGAGCTCCCGGAAAAAAGAACTGACCGGCTCCCACTGATTTCAATTTGAGCTGTCTTTTTGGTCAGGATTTTGAGGCGGATACAGCCTCAAAATCCTGACTAAAAAACCCTGTGTGAACTTTCCCTAAGGGGCATTATACTATGTTGCGGCCACTGAGAGGGCATATATATGTCCCATTCACATGCATATTGTAAGTCATGATACTTAACACGTATGACTAATAATCTATTATTTTAATACTCAGCTCTAGAAATGTTTACATCCGTTTATAGCACTAGCGATCCATTCTATTACTACACAGCACTAGCAATATATCATATCAGTGCACAATACAAGCGATTTATTATATAAGTGCTGTGGTTTTTATGGGTAATCTTTCAAGAGGTCACCTGCACGGTAAATCATTTTTACAACCACCGGCTGCCAGGTTCTGTTAGGAATGATAGAAGAATCTGTCAGATGCTAAATATAAGCTGTCCTCAGATACACCCAGCGTAATAACCACAGAACTGCTGGACCATATTATAATTAGGTGACAGATATCAGCACATGAGTCACTTACTCAAATATCAGTATAAGGCCACATTCCTCGCTGGTTGTCCATAGAAGCAGTGAGGTAACTTTATATGCTAAGTCCCACATCTGACAAGGTGCAAGAGAAAATGGTTATCATTTAAAAAAAAGAGAAAAAATAAGGAAGAAAAGTCTCTGAAAATACTTTTCAGACCAATTTAGAAATACCCCTGTCTTTCCTCCCTGGTTTTCAGCTCTCACAAGGGTTGTCATTCAGACTGCTGATGTCGGATCCGCTCAGCCTCCTAATATAGAGAAAATAAGAATTCTCATGATATAAAGAATTTGTATATACTCGAGTATAAGCCGAATATTTAAACACAGTTTTTGTGCTGAAAAAGCCCCCCTCGGCTTATACTCGAGTCAAGCAAAAAAAAATAAAAAAAATTATTATTATTATTTTATTAATCTCCCATAAAATAGTGAAAAAAAAGAAGCTTTGAAAAATATAATAAAAAATAAAATAAAAGTTCTAAATCTTTTCCCTAGAATACATATAAAAGTAGAAAATGACTTTGAAACACACACACATTAGGTATCCCTGTGTCTGACAGTGCCCGGTCTACTGAATATAGGGGATCTGCAGTGCTCCTATTCCGTCAGGAAGGGGTTAATAGGAGCACTGCAGATACTCTATATTCCTGAATTCCACGTGGGAGGAAAAAAACTCAGTTCTCAAGCTTGGGGAAGGGGCAGAGAACCAAAACACCCCCTCCCCTTCCCCAGCACCTACTGCACCCAAAAACCATTTTCATTTTTGAAATCTTCCAGTAGCTGCTGCATTCCCCCCCCCCCCGGCTTATACTCAAGTCAATAAGTTTTCCCAGGTTTTTTGTGGTAAAATTAGGGGGGTCGGCTTATACTCAGGTCGGCTTATACTCGAGTATATACGGTATTATTATGGTAAATTCCAAGCATTGCACCATAATTATATATATATTATAACGTATTTTGGATTATGATCAATAAGGGTATGTTAATACTTTACAGATCTGTAGTTGATTTTCACTTTGGATTCCGCACTAAAAATATGCAACAGTATATTGTACAGCACATTTGTGGATGTCAAAACTGTGGTAAGACTACAAAAAAATGGAGATTTTTAACATTAATCAGAATGCAAAGAGTGAAATCAGGTGAAAAATCCATGGCAAAAACACATGTAATACACTTGGATTGGTGGTGGATGTGTGGCCATATCTACAGCAAAATCTTGTACCAAACATTTGTTCCAGCTGTAGTGAGGAGTATACGGTGATCTGCTCTGTAATGGAATAGGGAGCTATATAGATATGAAGGCAGTGAGCGCCCCCTTGTTGTCATTGCAGGCATAAGATGTTATCGAGGGTCCATTCACACGGAGTAAATGCGTGCTCATTTTGGCAAAATACACGTGTAAAAAATACACGTGTAAAAATCAGCCTCCCATTGTATTCAATGCCATTTTTTACACGTGTAAAAAACGTGCAAAAAACGCACAAAAAAGTGCATTTCTTACACATGTAAAAAATGGCATTGAAGTCAAAGGGAGGCTGATTTTTACACATGTATTTTGACAAAATCAGCTCGCGTTTACATCGTGTGAAGGCAGCCTGAGGCTACATTCAGACAACCGAGATGAAAAACCTCAATTTTCACGAGCTGCAGCCATTTTCAAGGATCTCCCATACATTACAGTGTATAGAGATCCAAAAATTGGACATAACTAGAGATGAGCGAGTACTGTTCGGATCAGCCGATCCGAACAGCACGCTCGCATAGAAATGAATAGACGTAGCCGGCACGCGGGGGGTTAAGCGGCCGTCCGCCGTCAAAGCGGAAGTACCAGGTGCATCCATTCATTTCTATGGAGCGTGCTGTTCGGATCGGCTGATCCGAACAGTACTCGCTCATCTCTAGACATAACCAATATTTTGACGCTCTGTTACAACGGACGGTCATAATAACAGTCATGTGAATAGCTCCCATTCACTTGAATTGAATTTTAATATTGTCATGTCATCAGGATTATATTCAGAAAATCTGCACCATAATCCATTAGTATTAAAGTCACTAAGAAATTGAATTTTTCACGGACATCATGTGGAAATTGACCTATGGTGCGGATTTTTAAAATCTTCAGGATGTCAATTTATTTCTAGCGTGAATTTCAAGATAATGGCTTCAAAATCTGAATATACATGTTAGGCCGGGGTCCCACAGGAGTTTTTTTGACCGGATTTTGACACGGTGGACTAAAAAGGAACCCATTGAAGTCAATGGGAAGCTTTTTTTTTCAGCGCTGAAATGCCACACCAAATTCCTCACCATTTCCCTCTGTGTGAATGGACCCTCGGGGTCCATTCACTCAGAGTTTTTTGGCGAGGAAAAAATCTGCTTCAGGAATTAGGAAATGTGTTTTTCCTCCAGCACAGTGTGTGGACCTTGAAAAAAAGGCTAGTGGTTTTTCCACGTGGTTTTTGCAAATTCCGTGCCAAAATCCAGTCCCAAATCTGCGCCCAAATCCACAACGTGGATTTTCTGCCTCCCATTGCGTTGGTTTTTTGCAGGCGGAATCCATCTGAAGGAAGCTTTTTTCCACTAGCAGAACCCATAGAACTCTATGGGGAGGGTTTTTTTCCACGTGGATTCTTACGTGGATTCAGCATCAAAATCAGCGCCAAAAAACTCTGTGTGAATGAACCCTTACAGGTGGCCAAGTTCCTTCTGCTTCACAGACCAGTGATGTTCATACATTATGGCCTGTGTGCATATCAATCCCACTCAAGTGAAAGGGTTTGAGCTGCAATACCAAGCACAGTCACTATACAGGTTACAGCGCTAAGCTTGGTGAGTAGTGAAGAGGCTACGTAACAGTATTTATAGAGTTCAGAGAACTAGGCTTTCCCCGACCACTATCATGGTGGTCTGGGGCCTCAGCTATTTCCAGCTAGCCGTGTGCCCTGTACCCCTCTGGGCCCGGTTGCGGTCACTCCTACTGTGACCGCGATTGATACCACACTGGTCACTTCAAACTGTTATATCTTGGACATTATAAAATGTACAAAATTGACACTAAGGCTGCAATGCTATCTAAACTCATTCCAGAGATTTCACTGGTTGAAACACATACCTCCCAACCGTCCCGATTTCCGAGGGACATTCACGATTTCGGTGACGTGTCCCGCGGTCCCGGTTGGAGGGAGGTATGTCCTGATTTCAACTCAGATCTGCGTCCAGAGGATGCAGATCTGAGTTGAACTCTTACGCGACTAAAGCAAGGAGCTGACACAGATCATCTCCTTGCTTCGCCACTGCACGCCGCCTACTGGCTGTGTAGACACGATGGGATGAAGTCACATCGCCTCTACAACTGTGTCAGCGAGAGAGAGAGAGAGAGAGGCACGCAGAGAGCGGCGAGGGAGCGAAGGAGAAGGTAAGTGAATGCGTACACTAAGGTAGAACGTGAAACTGGAGGCAGATGAAGGAGAGGACGACATGACACTGGGGGCAGAGATGTCGGGACATGAATCTGGGGGCAGAGATGGAGGGACATGAATCTGGAGGCAGAGATGGAGAGGACATGAATCTGGGGGCAGAGATGTGGGGACATGAATCTGGGGGCAGAGATGGAGAGGACATGAATCTGGGGGCAGAGATGGAGAGGACATGAATCTGGGGGCAGAGATGTCGGGACATGAATCTGGGGGCAGAGATGTCGGGACATGAATCTGGGGGCAGAGATGTGGGGACATGAATCTGGGGGCAGAAATGGAGGGACATGAATCTGGGGCAGAGATGTGGAGACATGAATCTGGGGGCAGAGATGTGGGGACATGAATCTGGGGGCAGAGATGTGGAGACATGAATCTGGAGGCAGAGATGTGGTGACATGAATCTGGGGGCAGAGATGGAGGGACATGAATCTGGGGGCAGAGATGGAGGGGACATGAATCTGGGGGCAAAGATGTGGAGTCATGAATCTGGGGGCAGAGATGGAGGGGACATGAATCTGGGGGCAGAGATGTGGGGACATGAATCTTGGGGCAGAGATGGGGGGACATGAATCTGGAGGCAGAGATGTGGAGACATGAATCTGGGGGCAGAGATGGAGGGACATGAATCTGGGGGCAGAGATGGAGGGGACATGAATCTGGGGGCAAAGATGTGGAGTCATGAATCTGGGGGCAGAGATGGGGGGACATGAATCTGGGGGCAGAGATGGGGGGACATGAATCTGGGGGCAGAGATGGAGGGGACATGAATCTGGGGCAGAGATGGGGGGAGACAAGAAACTGGAGGTAGAGATGGGCGGACAGGAAACTGAGGGCAGAGATGGGGGACATTAATCTGGGGGCAGAGATGGGGGACATGAATCTGGGGCAGAGATGTGGAGACATGAATCTGGAGGCAGAGATGTGGTGACATGAATCTGGGGGCAGAGATGGAGGGACATGAATCTGGGGGCAGAGATGGAGGGGACATGAATCTGGGGGCAAAGATGTGGAGTCATGAATCTGGGGGCAGAGATGGAGGGGACATGAATCTGGGGGCAAAGATGTGGAGTCATGAATCTGGGGGCAGAGATGGGGGGACATGAATCTGGGGGCAGAGATGGAGGGGACATGAATCTGGGGGCAGAGATGGAGGGGAGACAAGAAACTGGAGGTAGAGATGGGCGGACAGGAAACTGAGGGCAGAGATGGGGGACATTAATCTGGGGGCAGAGATGGGGGACATGAATCTGGGGCAGAGATGGAGGGGACATGAAACTGGGGGCAGAGATGGAGGGGGGACATGAAACTGGGGGCAGATGAAGAGTGTATATGAAACTGGGGGAGAGATAGAGGGGGGACATATAATTTACGGGTGACTTAGGAGGATTATACTGTGTGCGGGCACATGAAAAATTAACGAGTGGGTGAAGTTAACTCAAAAGTGGGCGGGGCTAAATTTGCCGTGGCACGCTACGTGCGCTTCACATTTTGTCCCTCTTTTGGTTCTTCAAAAGTTGGGAGGTATGGAAACAGTCGGGCTTAGAATATTTATATGCAACCATATAATATATGTCATATACAAATCCCAATCCCGACTGTGTTTCAACCAGTGATATCTCTGGAAATAATTTAGATAGCACTGTAACCTTAGTATCACATGGCAGAAGCGAATATTACAAAATGTATTACTGACACAAATACTGCCAGAAAATCATAAGATGTCTGGAAGTTTAGTTACGCTTTAAGTTGTCAGGACATCGCAGTGTCACTGACATTTCTGCTGTTAGCATTCAATGTTTCTTTTCCATGTGAAACGCCCCAAAAATTATCTTTGTAAACAAAACCTTGAGAAAATTTTTTTAGCAGTTCAAGTCGTAAAACAAGGAGATTATCATTTGAGGGATAGAGCGCCATCTTGTGGTCATGTTATATATTTACACAATGACTCCTCAAACGAAGTGCTGAGCAATAAGGACAATATAAATATACTTATAGCTATACATATCTCTCTATATTATAAAAATGAATTCTTGTCTGTCTGTCTGTCTGTTCTCTATGCGCGACCAAACGACTGGACCGTTCTTCACCAAATTTGGCACACAGACACTTTAGGTGTCTGGCAAGGTTTAAGACGAGGCCGTAACTTACTCAGACGTATCGTTCCAGAGATACAGCTTTCCCAACACCCTGAACGCCCTATTAGCCAATACAAACCTGCAAGTCTTTCACTCATACTCACTCACTCACTCAACTGCAATACACATGGTCACTCCACATGTACAATCCAATACTGATATACAAACTGAGATACACAAATCAGAGGATTAGATACACAGGTAAGCACCCAGTATCACACGCCAGAGGATTAGATACGTGTGTCTTCACACAGTTCCACACGCCGGAGGATTAGATACGTGCGTCTATACACAGTTCCACATGCCACAGGATTAGAAATGCGCGTCTTCGCACAGTTCCACATGCCGCAGCATTAGATTGGCACGTCTGCGCATAGTTCCACACGCCGGAGGATTAGATACGTGCGTCTATACACAGTTCCACATGCCACAGGATTAGAAATGCGCGTCTTCGCACAGTTCCACATGCCGCAGCATTAGATTGGCACGTCTGCGCATAGTTCCACACGCCAGAGGATTAGATACTCACGTCTTTACACAATACCGGAGGATTAGATACGTGCATCTGCACACAGTACCACACGCTGGAGGATTAGATACACAAGTCAGCACACAGTACCACAAGCTGAAGGATTAGATATGCGCATATGCACACAGTACCAAGTGCCAGAGAATTAGATACACGCGTCTTCACACAAATCCATCCGCCAGAGGATTAGGTATGCGCCACTGCACACAATACCACACGCTGGAGGATTGGATACGCGCCACTGCACACAGTACCACACGCCAGAGGATTATATATGCGCCACTGCACACAGTACCACATGATAGAGGATTAGATATGCACCACTCCACACAGAATCACATGCCAGTGGAATAGATTTGTGCGTCAGCACACAGCGGAGGATTAGATACACGGCTCTGCACAGAGTACCACATATTAGAGTTTTACTCCAGGTTTCCATAGCAACCCAGCCATTTTTCTTCACTACTTTATGTCAGCCATAAAGGGGCAAGGAGCTGTGGATGACACTGTTACACAAGGTCACATACATACAACTTTACTCCAGGTCTCCATAACAACCGATCGCAGTTTTTTCACTGATATCCGAAATGAGACACACATGATCACATGACGCTTATGGACATACACAAACGATATACAAAATACACCACAAAACTGGACAATTCTTATGGGGCCACTACACAAACAAAAAAATAAATATACCTGTGCAAAGTCGGGTCCTCCTGCTAGTATAGTATATGTGTGTTTTCATGGTACACATTTGTCTTTGACACGCAAAAATCTGGAGCCCAATATGTAAATAAAGTAATAGCATCTAGACATTTTATGGCTTAAATGCTCCTCCACATGAGGTAAAGTTGTGTCTCTGTGAGGTTTGGTAGGGGTGAGGATTTTGAACTCCTATAGCCACTTTATTGATTTCTAGTAGGCTCTGTTCCCACTGGCCTCAAGGCTTTTATTGTACCGAAACAATGGTGGATTTGTTGTGTAATGGATTCTGAAAGATTTCATTGAGTTAGGCGCTGTTCACACTTGCGCTGTGTTTTCTGTTTATAATGAAAAACGACGACACATAACTAGACAGCACTGGCACCAGGCAGGCTCCACTGAAAAGAGGTCCATTGGGTTTCATCCTATATTTCTGCCAAGCATTCTGCACCAGAAATTCAGCTCCAAATTGCAACTGTGTCTTTTAGGAATCTGGCTCACATTGTTTTCAACTCTGCTTCGTCTTTCTACAGTGGAATCCACAAAAGTGGAATTTGGAGAGGAATCGGAAGTGGAAGACTTCCTCAAATTCTATCCAAATTTCTACATGTCAACCTACCCTTAAATTGGGTCTCACAGTTTCCTGTCAGTTTTTTAAATCTGGGAAAAAATGTAGTCTCCAATTTCAGAATGTGGCGCATAAAGGTTTTAGGCTAAAGCCCCACGTTGCGGAAACGCAGCTTTTTTTTGTTGCAGATTTTGTTGTGGTTTTTTGAACCAAGGCCAGGAGTGGATCAAACAGAAGGTAGAAGTATAAGAACTTCCTCTATATTTACCATTCCTTTTGTAGCCATTCTTGGCTTTGGTTTAAAAAAAAATGCAACAAAATCTGCAACAAAAAGAGCTGCATTTCCGCAACGTGGGGCCTCAGCCTAAAGGGTTGTCCAGGAATTTCAGAATTCAGCAGTCACATGTGGTGCAGGACTTCTGCCAGCAAAGGCACGGCACACGCTGCACTGCATTGCAGCAGCAGACACTTTAGTGTTGGGGATGGGGGATTTTGATTTCTTTTTTTTCTATATACGGTATTTCACCTTCTCCGGCCTCCTGAGTACTGAAATTCCTAGACATCCACTTTAAGTCTTGTGTAGCATCGGCACTGTTCTATTCGGGATTGCGCAGTCGGCTCTGCCACTTTCGGTTCAGACAGAGCCAACTGGGCATGCAATTTGCTTGGTAGTTCTATGCTCAGTACTTCATAGAACTACTCGTGTAAGAGACCACCACAAAATGGCTGACGAAGCATGAGCCGTCATCTCTGCTCAAACTTGAAGTAGCACAAGCGGAAGAAAAGTGTGAGTAGAATAGCCTTTATAAAGCCTATTTCAGCTTGGCATTAATTAATGAGGACCTTTCATCAGATTGGGCACAGGCAGTTCTATATATTGCTGAAAAGCCGACAGTGCGCTGAATTCAGTGCACTGTCGGCTTTCTCGATCTATGCCCCGAGTAAAGCGCTATCGGTCCCGGTACAGTGGCGCTTTACAGTCAGAAGGGCGTTTCTGACAGTTAGCCAGGGACGCCCTTCTGCCCAGCAGCGCCTTTCACGCTGTGCTGTGTGAGCGGGGAGGAACGCCCCCTCCCCTTCTGATAATACTTGTCCATACCTCCCAACTTTTGAAGAACCGAAAGAGGGACAAAATGTGCAAATTTAGCCCCGCCCACTTTTGTGTTGACTCCGCCCACTCGTTAATTTTTCATGTGCCCGCACACAGTATAATCCTCTTACAGTCACCCGTAAATTATATGTCCCCCCCAGTTTCATATACACCCTTCATCTGCCCCCAGTTTCATGTCCCCCTTCCATCTCTGCCCCCAGATTCATATCCCCACATCTCTGCCCCCAGATTCATGTTCCTCCATCTCTGCCCCCAGATTCATGTCCCCCCATCTCTGCCCCAGATTCATGTCCCCCCATCTCTGCCCCCAGATTCATGTCCCCCCATCTCTGCCTCCAGATTCATGTCCCCCCATCTCTGCCCCCAGATTCATGTCCCTCCATCTCTGCCCCCAGGTTCATGTCTCCTCCATCTCTGCCCCCAGATTCATGTCTCCTCCATCTCTGCCCCCAGATTCATGTCTCCTCCATCTCTGCCCCCAGATTCATGTCCCCCATCTCTGCCCCCAGATTAATGCCCCCTCTATCTCTGCCTCCAGATTCATGTCCCCCATCTCTGCCCCCAGATTCACGTCCATCCATCTCTGCCCCCAGATTCATGTCTCTCCATCTCTGCCCCCAGATTCATGTCTCTCCATCTCTGCCCCCAGATTCATGTCCCTCCATCTCTGCCCCCAGATTCATGTCCCTCTTCCATCTCTGCCCCAAGATTCATGTCCCCCCATCTCTGCCCCCAGATTCATGTCCCTCCATCTCTGCCCCCAGATTCATGTCCCCCTCCATCTCTGCCCCCATATTCATGTCCCCCCTCCATCTCTGCCCCCAGATTCATGTCCCCCCTCCATCTCTGCCCTCAGATTCATGTCCCCCATCTCTGCCTCCAGATTCATGTCCCCCCATCTCTGCCCCCAGATTCATGTCCCTCCATCTCTGCCCCCAGATTCATGTCTCCTCCATCTCTGCCCCCAGATTCATGTCTCCTCCATCTCTGCCCCCAGATTCATGTCTCCTCCATCTCTGCCCCCAGATTCATGTCTCCTCCATCTCTGCCCCCAGATTCATGTCCCCTCCATCTCTGCCCCCAGATTCATGTCCCCCACCTCTGCCCCCAGAGTCATGTCTCCACATGACCTGTGTCAGCTCCTCGCTTCGCCGCTGGCTACTGGCTTGTAGACGCGATGTGTCACATCGCATCTACAAGCCAATAGCCGGCGGCAGCGGTGAAGCGAGGAGCTGACCTGTGTCAGCTCCTTGCTTCAGCCGCATATGTGTTCGACGCAGATCTGAGTTGAAATCGGGACATACCTCCCTCCAACCGGGACCGGTCACCCAAATCGTGAATGTCCCGCGGAAATCGGGACGGTTGGGAGGTATGCTCGTCTATGGACGAGCACTGTGAGCAGAGGGAGGGGGCGTTCCTCCCCGCTCATACTGTGCAGTGCGATAGGCGCTGCTGGGCAGAAGGGCATCCCTGGCTAACTGTCAGAAACGCCCTTCTGACTGTAAAGCGCCACGGTACCGGGACCGATAGCGCTTTACACCGGGCACAGATCGGGAAAGCCGACAGTCAGCTTTACAGTAGTATATAAAACTGCCTGTGCCCGATCTGATGAAAACGAGATTTTCAAAAGATAGACCCCCTTTTAAAGGGGTATTCCCACCTCACATACTCAGCAGTCTTCACTCTTGTAAAATCTTCTTTCTTCCTGGTTGCTTCCATCATTTGGTGGGCGGGGTTTCACAGGCAACCTGCCGTTTAGCTCCGCCCCCAAATTAGCGAGTAGCTCCACCCATCCATATTGGACTATGAAGTACAGGCAGCAGCAACTCCATTCTGTGTTACATACAGAGACTGCCTGTCTCTGCCATAATGAACACAACTGGATTAGCTAGCCTGATAACTGGGAGAACAGAAGAAATGAAAGCAGCTCCTCTCCCCTATCTGAGTGCAGGACCTAGGTCACATGGTGAAGACACAGGAATAGCTAGAAACACAGGCTGGCTCCCTGCACTTAGCCCCTCCTCCCTCCCCCCTGAGAGCAGCAGATACATCATTTGACTCAGGAGCAGCTAGGTCAGGGCTGTGGCCACAAAAAATTGAATAAAGTAAGATAGTGGACAAACAAAGCAGTTTTGCTGAAGCAATGTATTTAGGAAAAGTCTTACATTCACATTAACCAGCAGTATAGATAGGATCATTGTGATGGGACAACCTCTTTAAGGCAGAAACCTCACATTGCATAAACACAACTTTTTTTGAGCCAAGGGCAAGAATGGCTATAGGAAGGATAGGGCGTATCTAGGGAGTTCTTATACTTCTCCCTTCTGCTCAATCCGCTCCTGGCTTTGGCTCAAAATTACGCAGCAAAATCTGCAACAAAAAAAAGCCGCATTTACATTTGGGGCCTCAGCCTTACAGACCGTCAATAAGCAGTACCTGTCCTCTTTTTGTCCATTTCCACAGATCTGTCAATAGAGCCATTGCATCCATTTTTTTTTTTTTACAATCTTTGGGTAGCATGCAGCCTTATATTACCCCTGTTAAAGCCACAAAGATACTGCAAGATCTACAAAAAAACCACAAAATGCAGCTTTTCCACAACCTGTGACCGCAATATGAAAGCAGTGCTGACAGGTTGCTATGGGCAACAGCTAGTCTCCTCTATGCACTCCTAGTTATGGCAGACTCTGTTAGGTGCACTGTAATGGCGGGGCTTAGTGAAAGGTTCGCAGTAATTGATATCTATAGACCACCATGACGCATACACCACTATTTGCGCATAAGACTCCATTATTACGCAAGACCCCTAGACCGTGAACAGGACGCCTAGCCCGGGATCACGTGACCCAGTGACAGAGCACAGGAGACCCTGACAGGATTGCGCGCCGACGCCCATCACGTGACAGCCTGAGAGAGAAGCCCCGCCCCTGATGACGCGCTCTGCTGCGGAGCTGTGAGGAGCAGCGCGAAGGCAACCGAGGCTGTAAAATGGCGGACGGTGAGGTGACGTGTGATAGCTGCCAGCACAGCGCGGGTAAGATGACGCTCCTTGTGTGGCCTAATGCGTCAGTTTTGACATACACCAAACTTGTGAAGTATAGAAGCATGTCTCGCTTGAAATAGGTCGGCAAAAAACTGGTCTCAGGTTAAACCAATCACATTCTAGCTTTCATATTTCTAGTGCAGCTTACAAATGAGAGCAGTGATGTAATTGGTAGAGGTAGTCACATGCTCTTACAGTGTGGTCACAGGCAGTCTATGGCGTAATAAATGGTAGTTTGTTATAAAACCTGGGTGTGTCTGTTATATGGGTGGACTATCAGTCAGATAGGCTTATTAGGTCATAGTAAATCCTTGATGAAAACCTCCCCTTTAAGAATGACAAGTTGACTTTTGGGGTTTCCATAAAACAAGTGTTGGTGAGACTAAACTATTGGAAAGTGGCAGGTGGGGGTCCAACACCTGGCGCCTCCACAGACCAGCTGTTTGAAGAGGCTACAGCGTTCAGACATATCCTGTGGAAAATTCTATTTTTGGCCAGAAAACCACTTCTAAGCCTTGTGTACACAGCGCACAGAGTGCTGTTTTTTTTTTTTTTTAACTAAATGCTCTCAGATGACTGCGGGCCTTCTGTGATATAATATTTATGGGGTTTTTTTTTATCCGTTCTGTTCCAACGGCACAGCAGGATATGACCATCTGTATAAGCAGCGGAACGGATTATCGGACGACACACTCAGTCATGTGCATGGGGGCGAAGGCCACAGATAGCAAATCACAACTAAAAAAAAAGTGCAAAAAAAATGCAGCAAAAACACTTGTATTTTTTTTACTTCTTCCATTGAATGTTACATTTTATGCCTCCCCATATAAGTCTATGGGGAAAAATGCAGTATTGCTTTTGGAAAATCACTGCATGTGAATTAGGGCTCGTTCACACGGAGTAAAAGCGCGTGTATTTTGGCAAAATACACATGTAAAAAATACACGTGTAAAAATAAGACTCCCATTGACTTCAATGACATTTTTTTACACGTGTAAAATGTTATTGAAATTAATGGGAGTCTTATTTTTACACGTGTATTTTGCCAAAATACACACGCGTTTACTCCATGTGAACGGGCCCTTACACCTGCAGAAATGCTGGCAGTTTCCCTGTAGGTACAATAGAAGAAGTTGTTCCACAAAGGAAACCTCTGTGCTGCAGGAAAAACCGCAGTGTGTTTCTGATGTGGTTTTTCTTGCCGCGCTTTTTTTTTTATACCATGGCCCGCTATGTGAGGTCACAAATCAGAAAAAGTTTCATCTTTACTACTACAGTCCCTGACACAGAAAACGTCACATTGTAGCCATCGTGAACGTTATAAGGGTGGTGACAGAATAGTCTCTTATCTCCTATCTAAATATTAAGTGACTGATTGCTGGGGGTCCGACCACTGGTTCTTCCAGCAGTTACAAGACAAGGGGTCTGCAAGTTTACCTGATGTTCAGTCGAGCACTGTTGTCAATGGGTGGCAACCGCTCCGTTCACTTGTATGGGACCATTGGAGATCTCTGGCAGCTCATGAAGGCTTTCTGTACACAGGAAAATAGTGGCTATATGAACCAGTTCACAGACCTGAATTCCAAGGATTCTAGTGACCTATGATAGGGGAGTCCCTGCTATCCTGTGCATCTACTTTATCAAATATAGAGCTGTGAAGAGGCAGGGATTCCTAGTATCACAGATCAATGATGCTCATAGGGGCTCTGGGCAACAAAATTTGGTTGATGTATGGACTAGATTTTCTTGGCTATATTCCCCTGTATTCTGGAAACGTAAAGGTGCATGAAACACCAGCCACGCAATACACACTACTGCCACTTTCACATGAAGAAGCACTTAAAGGGATTCTACCATTAAACTACCTTTTTTTTCTAATGAACACGTCGGAATAGCCTTAAGAAAGGCTATTCATCTCCTACCTTTACACGTGGTCTCCGCCGCGCCGTTCCGTAGAAATACCGTTTTTAACCGGTATGCAAATGAGCTCTCTGCAGCAATGAGGGCGAGCCCCAGCGCTGAAAGGCCGATGAGCACATCCCCATTACAGCCCGAGAGCTCTTTCCTGCGCCGCCTCCTTGTTCTGCAGCAACTCCGCCTCTTCTGGCTTCTCTTGCTCTTGTAGTTCTATTCTATTCATTCAGCGCTGGGGCCCGCCCTCATTGCTGCGGAGAGCTCATTTGCATACCGGTTAAAACCGGTATTTCTACGGAACGGCACGGCGGAGACCACGTCTAAAGGTAGGAGACGAATAGCCTTTCTTAAGGCTATTCCGACGTGTTCATTAGAAAAAAAGGTAGTTTAATGGTAGAATCCCTTTAAAGAAAAGTGCAGGCCCCTGTTTTGAGTGCTAGGGGTTCCATTGGTCAGTCCTCAAGCCATTAGACACATTTTTCGTTATCCTGTAGATTGGTAATTAGTATCTATAGTGACACCCACACTGATCAGCTGTTCCAAGAGATTTAAGAATTTGGACAAGAGTTGCAACCTCTTTATTGAAATCCAAGTACAGTAACATACATACATTTTATACCGGGTTTCTCCGAAAATAAGACATCCCCTGAAAGTAAGGCATGGAGGTGGTTTTGTTAAATTGCCTAATATAAGGTCCTCCACCCCTGAAAATAAGACATCCCTCAAAAAACACTACAGCAGGCTGAACACTGTGCTGTGATACCACTGTTCCTGCTGCTGTAAGATGAGCTGGGAAAGCATCGTATGCTGCGGGGAGTCCACTCTCCCAGCTCATCCCACAGCAGCCGAAACATTGGTATCACAGCAGAGGAGGCAGCCAGCTTTCCTGTGCACACGGAGCACAGTGTTCAGCCGGCTGCAATGCCCACTAAGTGAGGCTCTCCACCGCAACCACTGGAAGCCTCACTAAACTCCGCTAAGCCCCGCCCACCACTTCCGACGCGACCAACAGCAGCACCAGCGCTGCTACGAAGATGTGGAAGGTAAGTAGTAGCAAACTCCCCCCCCCTCCAACTCCTGGACCACCTACAACCGGCAGTCCGCTAAGGAAGCACCAGCATGACTGCCGATTTTCCCCCGCTCCAGCCGCCGCTTAAGACATCCCCCGAAAATAACACAGGTCATATATTTCGGAAGAGAATTTAATATAAGACACTGTCTTATTTTTGGGGAAACACGGTAGTAGCTGTGGTTGTTGTTGCGACTTACGCTGGGTTCACACCAGCGTCTGAACTCCGTTTTCAGGTTTCCTTCTTCTGCATGCAGAAGATGGAAACCTGTCATGCCGAGTCCGGCCGTGAATGGGCTTGAAAAGTTTCCGTCCGTGTGCGCCGGTGAGCGTTTTATGCGCTCCGCGGTGCAACCGTTTTTTTTAAACTGGACACAGAGTACTGCATGTTCGACTCTGTGTCTGGTTTAAAAAAAAACGGTTTGGCCGCAGAGGGCATAAAACGCTCACTGGCGCACACGGCCGGACACTTTTCAAGCCCATTCAAATGAATGGGATTGAAACATGCCGGCAGGTTTCCGTATCCTGCCCCTGTTTTGTGCAGGAAACGGAAACCTGCAGAACGGAGTACGGGCGCAGATGTGGACGAGCCCTTAGTCCATTTTCCTTGAATGGGACTAAACTGCAGACAAGTCATGAGACTTATAAATGTGACACTCGCAGGAAATCATGAATATTTATGTATTTATTTGCATCCAAAAATTTAATGTTTTGGACGATATGACCGGGTAGCTAAATCAATAAATGAAAGTCCATCATTGAAAAAACAAAATAAACAAGATCTTATATGTATTCAGTTAAACAGGGGGACAATAAAGCCTAAATCGGTTGTATACTGAAGACATAACGGCATGGTTATATGTAGAAATGCCGTTAGCATGTCAGCACTTCTTCATTGCAGCCAACGCCGGTGTATGGAGGTCCCAGCATATGGGGGGCATACTGTGCTGGGCTGCAGCTCTCCCCTCGCTCGGCAATGTACTTATTGTATTATTATTATTATTTTAGCAATGGCTCGTTTTGCTGTAGTTCTGGTTGTGGCAGCTACATTTGTTTTTCCAAAAGCAACAACAGAAAGTGCCTCCATATTGGTCTGAGAAACTGCTAACGAACCATGAACGTGAAAGTTTAACATAAAACTGTCCAGGATGTTTTAGTGCTGGGGTAGGAGGTCAGGGTAGGTGAGACCTAAGAAGAAGAAAAAAAAACAAAACACTCTCCCCTGTCTTCAGCGCTCTGGTGTCCCTCGCAGCTGTGCATCCCAGCAGTGACCAGAGGCGAGGCTTGTTCCAGCAAAAGTCCTTTATTATTTTATTTTTTTTAACCAATAGGCTTGGTTTTTCACATGACATGGTCCTAAGTTATGGAGTAAACTCTGATTGTTGCCTACAGGCAGAAAATGAATGGAGAGGTGGCCAGGCGTGTGGCTAGGTTGGCTATTTCTGTAATTCCGATCTTGTCCACCTTTTCATGCATTTCCTCCAGTATGTGGCAGCAAGAAGCCTCCCCATCAGGCACAACAGGTCAGATGCTAGTCCTAGCCCCCTGTACATGTCGGAAAGATTCACCAGAGTCACAGTCCGCTAAAAACTCGACCTGCACAGTAGGATGCATGAAGCCTCAAATGTCTGGTAATGAGATCACATGGCCGCCGCAAGGGCACCGTAGACAGTACCCTACCTCCGTTCCATGATTTGCTACCATTGTCCTTTGGATACAACACATTACCCGCATTTCTTTTTAATATTTTAGGTGACTTTGTGGAAACCTTAGAATGTGGACATTACCTGTGTGGAGTATGCTCTTGTAGGATGGACTCCTTAACCATGATATGCCCATTGTGTGAGGTAAGGTTATTTGCTTATTTCCATTTTCTCAACTTTTTCTTTTCTTTCATCGATTATTGGTTACATGATCATCACCTTAAGGGAAAGGGGAGCAGTACAGAAATGATGATAAGCTTTTACATAGAAGCAAGTGGGACCAGCTGTATCATGGAGTCACAGACCTCAAACATTGCTTGCACACATAGTAGATAAGGCTGGGTTCACACTACCGCTGCAGTCACCCCTCATCCATCTCAAGAATAGAGACCTGTTTCCACCTTATGAATGACGCAGCAAGTTGTGTATGCACATGGACGCTCCATTCAATGTCTTTGGGAGTATGACAGGTAATGGAGTGGTAATATGCACATGGGGGACATAGGACACTGTTCTTTGAATCAGACGGACTACCACTGACCTGTCAAAACAAGCTTTGGTGGTGCAACCTTTGACAAACTTTATATTAGACTAGCTTCTGCCCGCAACTTAGTCTGCAGGTTGTTGTTGGTGATGAGCCGCTAATAATTAGCCAATTGGTTGGCGGTGATGCAGCTGTGTCCACGTGTCAGCTCTGCTACATCTATGCATATGTGCAGCAGCCTCAGCTGTATGCTCATCCATATGGAGAGCAGAGCAAGCTGTGGTACCGCGCTGCCTCAGCTCGGCTACATCGGGCAATCCTGTGTTGGACACGGATGAATGACTGCTGGTGAAATTTGATACAGTTTGAGCCCCCCCCCCCCCCCCAGCATTGTCCGAAGACCACATGCCCTGTGTTACGCACACACAATCTGCTAGCGTGCTGCCTCAGCTCTGCTACATCTGCTGATTTAGAATACAGGGCTTGTGTTGTGTGAGAGTGTCTGAGCAGCTTCTGTGTTAGACACGGCTGAACGGGTGTTGCTGAAATGTACAACAGTTCTCCCCCCTCCCCCATCTGAGGCAGAAAAACAGATTCAAACATTCACAAAAAAAGTATGTCCAGCAACCATTGAATAAAATATAACTTTTACTTTATCAAAAAATAAAAATGAAACCTCTTACATGCTCCAGGAACAAGACAGAAGAAAAAATATCAGCTTACGCGTTTTGGGACATGTTGTTGCGTCCCTTAGTCATAGCACAGTGCTATGACTAAGGGACGCAACAACATGTCCCGAAACGCGTAAGCTGATATTTTTTCTTCTGTCTTGTTCCTGGAGCATGTAAGATGTTTCCTTTTTATTTTTGATAAAGTAAAAGTTATATTTTATTCAATGGCTGCTGGACATACTTTTTTGTAAATGTTTGAACATTGTTGACCCCTTGCAGTTGGGGTTTTGTCCGATGCAACCATATCGGATCTACAATTGAGTCGGATGTAGCATTTATCTTTTGTATTTTTAGAACAACAGATTCCCCGTCCTACTTACTGAAACTCTACAGCCGATATTCTCCTCTTGGCCACACACAGCCTGTATGTTCTGTAGTCTCCTCATCTTCTGTGAGACTCCATCTTTTTCAGCTTTCACAGTATCAGTCTCCCTCCTGTTTAGCTCCGCCCCCAAATTCGTGAGTAGCTCCACCCACCACATAGCGTGATCCTATGGGACAGCTGAAGGTCCTATGATGTCATCAAAGGTCCTCAAACGTAGTGTGTGTGTAAATTTGTGCTTAACAGTCATGTAGTGACGTCATTTACCGGGATAAAAAGTAGCCTATATTTTAATTGGGGTTCCTATCTATCTATGTGCAGAATTTCAGCCAAATCCGTTCAGCCGTTTTTGCGTGATTGGGTAACAAACATACAAACTTTCACATTTCCGGGGCCACACGGTGGCTCAGTGGTTAGCACTGTAGCCTTGCAGCGCTGGAGTCCTGGTGTTCAAATCCCGCCAAGGGCAAAAAAAACCATCTGCAAGGAGTTTGTATGTTCTTCCCGTATTTTCATGGCTTTCCATCCCATATTCCAAAGACATACTAATAGGGAAAAATGTACATTGTGAGATCTAGGTAGGGCTCACAATCTACATTAAAAAAAAACAAAAAACCTTTCACATTTCCGTTCAGCCGTTTTTGCGTGATTGGGTAACAAACATACAAACTTTCAGGATAGGATAGGATATAGTAGTAGGATTTATTAATATTAGTATAGTAGGATAGGATATTTTTACTAATTTGCTTCATAATCTGTTCACTGAATAGGAAGACTGCAACATTTTAAACAGTTCTGAAGACATCTCCATCCAAAGTGAAAATCCTGTACAGTTATTGGCAATGTAAGTATCTACTGACATAAAGTTGTGGCTTTTATTCTTCTCTAGGTTTTACACTAGCGTTATGCTCCCCGGCGCCACTGCAGGACCCGAAACGACGAAGAGCCAGACCGCTAAAACAGCGGTTACACACAGGACACTGCGCTCCCAGCAGTCAGATCCCTACCGATTGCCAAATTATTAGATTCTGTACATCGGTCATAACTTATTTGGTCCAAGTCTTTCATCTTAGGGCTCATCTGATAGAAGGAGAGAGAAGTTTTATTTCATAGGATACATGAAATTGAAATTTAACATTGGTGCTTTATTTTCCTCTGTGTAGGGAAGAACTTCCTGAAACTCCAGGTTCCACAATGGGGAAATCAATTATGACAATTTCCTTGTCCTCCAAAGAATCTTCAAGCAGGTAAGAAGGGAGTTATTGGTCTTTATAGGTCTGGTATTTTTATACGGTCCATGTGTGGGCTGTATACCCCAAGTCTGACCACAGGACACACAGCTGAGCTGAGCACTTTGCCCCTCTGTTTCGGTGATTATAGGGGTCTCCGCATTATGACATAGCAAAAGACTTCTGTAAATAAATACCCTTTATATAGTAAGCAGTACATTGCTAAAGCAAGGCATGGAATTGCTGTAAATACAATTGTGACTCTAGGTTGGCTCCATGTTAAAAAAAATGTACAGTGTCTTGGTTTGTGCAGGATTTTACAAAATGCCATTCTCTTTCCTTACAGCTCAGATTCAGTCATGTTAGTGGACGATAATAATAGTAAATCAAAGATGAAGCAAGTGGTTAATGGTAAGTCTGAATTCATATCAGTATTAAAGGGGATGTCCAGGATTTCATTTTTTACGGGCTATTCTAAATATCTGATCAGTGCGGGGCTTACAAGCGATCCCTGCATTGATCAGCTGTACCGGGCCTCTACCTGTGCCTTGCTATACACAGCATTGAATGCTGCACTCCTTGTGTATTTGGTAGCTGAGCTGCAGTACTGGCACCCGCCGCTGTACAGGGCATGGTGTAAACTGCTTTCGGCCTCATGTTATATATAGTATACGGAAGCTGAACCCGTACAGCAGATCGGCATGAGGGGCCACCTGTTGGCCCTGCACGATCAGATATTTGAAAGACCCTAAAAACTAAAATCCTGAACAATCCATTTGTTAGGACACAATTCATGGATCTTACAGAGGTTTTACTGAGCGCTGGGTGTTGAATTGCTGGAATCCACAGTGATTACCAAAGCAGTAGTGCAATAAATAGAATTCAGCATGTATGACCATGTCTGCAGTCACTTTATAAGACTGCTGAAGAATTGCCATCTTGTAAGTTCTGTAGAGGTCATTGCCGCAATGGCCACACATGCACATCCGCGTTACATTTATATGGCAAACTTAGGTCTCACTGTAGGTCTCTTTCCTGTGATCTATAGATAATTGCCTAAAAGAGGAAAGGATGCAGCCATCCCACAATTATATTTAATTATTTTGAGCAATAAAAACATTTTAAAGATGTTTTATTTTAGTGTTGAGCTGCAGATGTTGAGGATGTGTAAAGAATGCTTTACTGACAATCCAGGATTCAGTATGCTATCTATCTATCTATCTATCTATCTATCTATCTATCTATCTATCTCCTATCTATCTATTCTCCTATCTATCTATCTATCTATCTATCTATCTATCTATCTATCTATCTCCTATCTATCTATTCTCCTATCTATCTATCTATCTATCTATCTATCTATCTATCTATCTATCTATCATATCTATCTATCTATCATATCTATCTATCTATCTATCTATCTATCTATCTATCTATCTATCTATCCCATATCTATCTATTCTCCTATCTATCTATCTATCTATCTATCTATCTATCTATCTATCTATCTATCTATCTATCATATCTATCTATCTATCATATCTATCTATCTATCTATCTATCTATCTATCTATCTATCCCATATCTATCTATTCTCCTATCTATCTATCTATCTATCTATCTATCTATCTCCTATCTATCTATTCTCCTATCTATCTATCTATCTATCTATCTATCTATCTCCTATCTATCTATTCTCCTATCTATCTATCTATCTATCTATCTATCTATCTATCTCCTATCTATCTATTCTCCTATCTATCTATCTATCTATCTATCTATCTCCTATCTATCTATCTCCTATCTATCCATCCATCCATCCATCCGTTAGTTTATCTCTTAAATGTGTGTATTCCAAAATGGCGCTATTGCAATCACAACTTGAAAAGTAAAACTGTCTTAGACGCATTCATAGAATATCACCGGTTGAGGTCAATGAACACAGACTCTACCAAATACTAAAGCGTTATATAAGGCCAAGTTTATATTAGTGTTCGTGGATTCTGACCCCCATTCCGCTTGAAAAAAAAGCAGGAGTTTTTTCTCTGCATTTTTTTAGGTAAAAACCCAGCGCACCCCATTATAGTCTATGGTGTCCATGGGTTTCCGTAGGTAACTGCTTTTTAAGCAGATTGGTTTTCCATTTTTCTGGTGCTTCACAGGGGTATAATTCAACCACTATAAAAGATCTTCACAGCCTGGCTGATTGTATTGGTATAGATGAAACTATAAAATATAACTTTTAATAATTGCCACTTAGGCTAAAACGTACACGTTTGTGTAAGTGGCAATTATTAAAAGTTATATTTTATAGTTTCATCTATACCAATACAATCAGCCAGGCTGTGAAAATCCATTTTTCTGGTCCCCAAATGGACCTGAAGAATGGATGCCCCAATGCAGATGGGAACCTAGCATAAACCTACCTGTTGTAGTGTACAAGTTCATAAGGTCTCCGTTGTCAGCATGTCATCTCATTTACAGATCACAAGTATTTTGGATTTTGTCTGCCAGCATTAGTTAGAAACAGATTTTCTTTTTGTTCTAGACGGTGTCATACATGTGATGGATACGGAGAATGCGATTTCCAGTGATGTCAAGGTGAGTATGAACAAAAAAAAGAAAAATATATATATTAGTATATTTCTGATTTACAGCTAGTGCGTATTCAGTTATTCCCTATTATAATTGCTTCCACCTTCAGAGGCAAGAGAGTAGCGTGCAATGCTGGTCATTGGTTTACTGTGCTTTGGTAACTCAACCTCTAAGCACCTCTAGTTCACCCTAGCATGCTGCATTCACTTAAAGGGATTCTACCATTAAACTTTTTTTTTCTAATTACCACGTCAGAATAGCCTTAAGAAAGGCTATTCGTCTCCTACCTTTAGACGTGGTCTCCGCCGCGCCGTTCCATAGAAATACCGGTTTTAACCGGTATCCAAATGAGCTCTCCGCAGCAATGAGGGTGAGCCCCAGCGCTGAAAGGCCGATGAGCGCATCCCCATTGCTGCCCGAGAGCTCTTTCCTGCGCCGCCTCCTTCTTCTGCAGCAACTCTGCCTCTTCTGGCTTCTCTTGCTCTTGTAGTTGTATACAGGAGCATAGAGAGGCCACCCCAAAATGGCCGCCAGCCGGCTCCTGTATTGAACTGCAAGAGCGGCTACCCAAAAAATGGCCGGCGGCCATTTTTGGGTAGCCGCTCTTGCAGTTCAATACAGGAGCTGGCTGGTGGCCATTTTGGGGTAGCCGCTCTTGCAGTTCAATACAGGAGCTGGCCGGTGGCCATTTTGGGGTAGCCGCTCTTGCAGTTCAATACAGGAGGAGCTGGCCGGCGGCCATTTTGGGGTGGCCTCTCTATGCTCCTGTATCGAACTACAAGAGCAAGAGAAGCCAGAAGAGACGGAGTTGCTGCAGAACAAGGAGGCGGCGCAGGAAAGAGCTCTGGGCAGCAATGGGGACGCGCTCATCGGTGTTTCAGCGCTGGGGCCCGCCCTCATTGCTGCGGAAAGCTCATTTGCATACCGGTTAAAACCGGTATTTCTACGGAACGGCGGAGACCACGTCTAAAGGTAGGAGACGAATAGCCTTTCTTAAGGCTATTCCGACGTGTTTATTAGAAAAAAAGGTAGTTTAATGGTAGAATCCCTTTAAACATGTGTCCTCCTGCACATGTGGTTTTATATACCCCCCCCCCCCCCCCCCCCCCCCCCCCGACAGTACTTATCCATAGACTTGTATCGGGGAGGCGTACCTCACAGCTCAGTGCATTGTTGGCGTTCGAGTAGTATATAAAACCGCATATGGATGAGGACATGAAAGATCCTCTTTAGGGCCGGAAGCGCTGCAATTTGGGAAAAATCGCGGCATTATACATTAATAGAAAAGTGGATGGGATTCATGCAAATCCCATGCCTACTTTGCGGTAAAATCTGCAGCCCGAACATGCTGCGATTTCCAAGACCGGCTTAGTTTTGGAAATCACAGCATGTCAATTATATCTACGGAAATACCAGCGCCTTTCCCATATATATAATGGTAACAGAAAGTCCGTGGAGGAAAACTCCGCAAAGTGCTGCGAGGAGAACCGCAATGCGTACCAGAAGCGGTTTTTCCGTCCTGTGGGGCCTTAGCCTAAAGGGGTTTTCCCACAAAAGACATTTATGGCACATGCACAGGTGATGCCAAAAGTGAATGATAGCCGATTGTCTCATCTCTGGGACCTGCACGTATCTCTAAAATGAATGATCATTCCCAAAATATTTTTTTTCTCGTGTTTCCTTCTTAAAATCTGGGTGTTTCTTATCTTCAGGTGCGTCCTATAAAGTGAAAACCCCCCAGATATTTAGGTTTATTTGGGAGAATAAAAAAGAGGGAGTAAGGCAGGCGACATTACATAAACCAAATGGGCAGTACCTGACTATCAGTTGGTGTCAATACTAGAACTGACTAGTTGGCTCGATAGGAACGAGTGCACCTATTTGGGTCATTTCTAAAACTGGTCTGATCTAGAAGAGTCAAAGGTTAAATGGCGGGATTTTAGGAACAATTACTTTTAGGAAGCCATAGCTTATGGGTGGAAAGGGACTTTCTATTATGTGCTCTGATCTGGTTTCCCTATGTGGAGAAGGGAAGTTATGTTATATACTGAAAGGGAAGAGGATTTGGGGAAGTTGTTTTATTAGAACAGTGTTAATTGCTATTTGCAAAGTTTATCATTTTTGTATCTTAAATAAATCTATATAAATTTTAGATATTCTCAGACTCATATCAACTCATAGAATATAGGTGACATGTAATTTTGGCTGCACAGTAAATGTTCTTAAAACTAAGCACATCCCCCCCCTCCCCATTCTGAATTTTTTTTCAGCGTCCCAGTACATTGTGAAGAATATTAAATGGTACCATTTAAAGTACAATTTTTCCCACAAATATTAAGCCCTTATATAGCTCTGTGCAAGGATGGACCAAG
>NC_134266.1:251829859-251847359 GCF_031893055.1 Leptodactylus fuscus | reverse complement strand
AGAACTTCCACCTGGAGTTCTGCAAATACCTGCTCCATGTCCATCGCAACACCACCAACATAGCCTGCGGGCAGAGCTAGGCAGACTCCCCCTATGGCTCACCATACAGAAGAGGGCGCTAGCTTTCCAGGCACACATCCAGGTGAGCAAGCCTAACTCCTACCACCACCAAGCCTGGCTAAGCCACCTGAGCAAACCAGACATTCAACAACCAAACAGCAGCCAACCACCAAACCAAAAACACCAACAGATGATAACCAAGGCCGAAATAAAGGCGACCACAGAGGCAAACAGAGAGCGGTACATTGAAGAATGGAGAAATGAAATAAATAACTCCAAGAAACTCACCGTGTACCAATCCCTACAAAGGGACTACACCATGGCCACCTACCTGGAGAGAATACGCCACCCCAAGCACAGACAGACCCTGAGCCGGTACAGACTGAGCGCCCACAACCTAGAGATAGAGACGGGGCGATACAGGCAGACGTACAAGCCACGGGAGAAGAGACTGTGCCAGCACTGTGACCAGAGGGCCCTAGAAGACGAGACCCACTTCCTGCTACACTGCACCAAATACTCAGCTGTGAGGGCCATCTACTACCAAAGACTCTCTGCCCACATCCCAGACTTCATATCTGCAGACGAGAAGAAGAAACTCTACATCCTACTGGGAGAAGAAGAGGCCACTGTGGAGATCGCTGCCCAATACGTGCCCAGCTGTCACCAAACAAGAGGAAGATGAGACTCCATGGACTGTTATATTTATCCCAAAACACCTGCCCCACCCACCCCCACCCCCACCTCCCCATATAGCAGCCACCAACGAAGAGGAAGATGAGACTCCACGGACTGTTATACCCCAAACCAACCGCCCTGCCCCACCCCACCTCCAACCCCCCCCATATAGCAGTCACCAACGAAGAGGAAGATGAGACTCCATGGACTGTTATAACCCAAACACCCCCCCCCCCCATACCCACCACCCACCCAACCCAACTCCCCCCCCCCACCCACCCACCCACCCACTTTACTAGCTTTGGCAATGCCAAATACCTATTCGGACGTGCCAATAAAGCATTTTTTGATTTGATTTGATTTGATTTGATAGATAGATAGATAGATAGATAGATAGATAGATAAATAGATAGATATGGGATAGATAGATAGATAGATAGATATGGGATAGATAGATAGATAGATAGATATGGGATAGATAGATAGATAGATAGATAGATAGATAGATAGATAGATATGGGATAGATAGATAGATAGATAGATAGATAGATAGATAGATACTTCCAGTTTCCCGCTGTCCTTTAGAATACAGTAGATAATAGTGGTCTTGATAAGAAGCTAGGAGAGTAGACTGTAGATAGGGACTGTTATCAAGTCCTGAAATGTAATAGAGATAGCAGGGATTTTTGCCTCTTTGCAGATTACCCAATATTCCTTGGAGAACAGAGATCTCCAGTGCTGGGCAGTCAGAGGTATGGGGGGTGTTACACACCTTTCTAAAGGATCCTAATTTTTCAGTTTTGCTCCTCTTATGTTCGCCGTTATGACTGCACTTGATCTTTATTACACGCGGTTATCATGACATACTTAATACAATTTTCGGATCCTTATTACAGAATGATACTTTCAGAACAGAGAATCTGACACTTTTCCATAAGGTTCATCTCCAGTGATGTAGAGGGAAGGCGGCAGACTTGTGTAGCCCTGTAATTCTGTGCCTACAGCTTTATCCATGCCTGTATATCTTCTTAATGGCCGTAGTTCTATACACCATATAACAGACTCAGAGAACTATATATAATGAGTCAAACAATAGAAGTTCAATGACTTAATTCAACCTCTTCATCTCTTTTATTGAGCCTTTATATTCCTCCGGCTTGTAGAATTGTGTAGTCACTTTCTGTAAAAGTCAGTCGTCTTTAGAGAAAGATTGCGGTTATATTTCACTGCGGACAGCGCAGACAGACGATGTTTTGTAAGGGCGGCTGCGGATCTGACCTCATGTGGCCTGCTATTTAACCTCATGCAACAAATCTGAATTGTTTCCTAGCAATACAGTGTATAAAATCGTATATACAGTAGTTTTACTATATTATACTGTACATCGCTAAAAAATTCTACGGTCTTGCGCACAAATATCATCTTTTCATGTTAGGATGCAACATGGAGAAAAACAAACTACTGTATATCAGGGGCCACAATACATAAAGCGTCCACCTTAAAAGTAGCTTTCTGCTATCCCATTACATGGATGGCATGTAAGGGACTGTAGTAATATATTTCTTGATTTAACTGAGAAGCTTATAGTTACATGACTCAAGGTAGGTAGAGGCCCCAATGCAAAATTTGTATTGGGGTCCATACCCACCTTATGTCATTCACAATAGTGGTATACTTTAACTGACAGAGGGACGATTGGGGCCCCCTTAAAGTCCAAATTATGCTTTTGACCAGCATAGGATAAAACATATATACATATATACTAGCAGTACCCGCGACTTCGTCTGCGGCAGCGTGCCCATATTGCGCAGCCCACTTGCAGCGCGGGCCCTCCATTATTGGCTGTTGTCCCCTTGCCACCACCTGGCCCGCGACCCCGGCCCCCTTTCCACCACCTCCCCTTTCCCCGGCCCCCTGTGCAATGACTCCGGCCCCCTTGCCACCACTCGGCGACCCCGGCTGCCTTTCCATAACCCCCTCGGCTGCGTGTCCCTGGGCCTCTTCCCACCCCTGTGACCACATGTCCCCTCGCTGAGACCCCGGCCCCCCGATCCCCCTGGCAAACTTCGCGACCCAGGGCCATCTTTCCACCCTTCCCGCGACCTTAGCCCCCCCTCCTTTCGACCACCTCCCCTTACCCGGGGCCCTGTCCAACGACCCCGGCTCCCTTTCCATAACCTCCCTACTCCGCGACCCTGGGCCTCTTGCCACCCCTGCGACCACGTCCCCCCTCTCTTGGACCCCGGCCCCCTACCCAATTCCCCCACCCCCCCAGCGACCCTGGCCCCTCTTCCGTGAGCCCGTCCCACATTCCGTCACCCCAGCCCCCATGGCAAACTTCCGGGACCCCTTTCCACCCTTCCCATGACCCTAGCCCCCTTCACCCCCCCGGCAACCATGGACCCCCCTGCCAACTCCCCAGCTGCGACCGCCTAGTGTCCTGGTGTGTATAGGGTCTGCAGCCTGTGCTGTACGTGTGAATGCGCAGCCATGCACAGCGTGTTTGGGGAAGAGGGTGGTTTGGGGAAGTGTCCCTGTCCCTGATTCCTTTTGCCACTCCCAGGGCCCCGCGGACTGACTTTTTCACACCGGGCTGCATGCTGTGTACCGCCGCCATCTTCGTCGTATCGCTCGAAGTGTGGCTGGAGATGCAATAGCTCCGCCCACCCTCTATAGGCCGATAGGCTCTGCGGCCGGCTGGAGGGTGTATAGCCACGCCCCCCTATTGCTAGCTGCAATCGGCGAGCAGCAGTGACGTCATCTCAGGTCCTTCACCATCAGATCCTTCAGAAGGAGCGTGATTCCGGGACTCCCGGTGGCCAAACTCGGCAGCGTACGGGGGTAAGTATGCGTGTATGTTTCATGCCTGGTGCCATTGTAGGTATGTGTGGAATTTGACTGTAATCCGTTCGGCTGTTTTGGCGTGATTGAGTAACAAACATACAAACATCCAAACATATTAGTAAGGATGTATATATATCTTAAAGGCAGGCCATAAGACATATATGGTGCACTTTAGAGAGGGAATCCAGGCATGATTGCTTTCATGTCCATCACTACTAGGTGCCAAAAATCTGTTCCAAAGGTAGTAGCAATGGACAGGGTATTAACCCCGAGGCCATGGAAGAGGAATAAAACACTAGGCCAATTTGTCCTGGTTGACAAACCCCATAAGCGTTATAGGTTACTAGCTGTTACCCGCGACTTCGTCTGCGGTGATTGTAGAAGTGGGTATATACAGGCGTGGGTAAGGTTTTCGTGCTGTGTATAAGGGATGGGATATGAAATGTAACTTTGTATCTTGTTGTTGCTGTAATTCAGAGAATACGTGAGACTTTTGTGTTGCAGTTACTTTGTATTTGAGCTGCTATACGGTGTTGTGAGAAACTTTACATAGTGACTTTGGGACAGAAGGATTTGAAGTTAACCCTTTCCCGCCGATGGCATTTTTTGATTTTCGTTTTTGACTCCCCTCCTTCTAAACCCCATAACTTTTTTATTTCTCCGCTCCCAGAGCCATATGAGGTCTTAATTTTTCCTTGGACAAATTTTTCTTTATGATGCCACCATTATTTATTCTATATAATGTACTGGGAAGCAGGGAAAAAATTCAGAATGGGGTGGATTTGAAGAAAAAATGCAGTTCTGCGACTTTCTTACGGGCTTTGGTTTTACGGCGTTCACTGTGCAACCAAAATGACAAGTCCCCTGTATTCTGTGTTTCGTTACGACTCCGGGGAGACCAAATTTATATGGTTTTATTTACATTTTGACCCCTTAAAAAATTATTTTTTGAAAAGTCGCCATATTCTGACAGCCGTAACTTTTTTATACGTGCGTGTACGGGGATGTATAGGGCGTCTTTTTTTGCGGGACCAGGTGTACTTTGTAGTTCTATCATTTTCGGGAAATGTTATTGCTTTGATCACTTTTTATTAAATTTTTTATCAGAATCAAAACAGTGAAAAAATGGCGGTTTGGCACTTTTGACCATTTTTCCCGCTACGGCGTTTACCAAACAGGAAAAATATTTGTATATCTTTGTAGAGCGGGCGATTTTGGACGTGGGGATACCTAACATGTATGTGTTTCACAGTATTCCACTACTTTTATATGTGTTCTAGGGAAAGGGGGATGATTTGAATTTTTAATCCTTTTTATTTATTTTTTTTTTATTTTTTTTTTACTTTTTGTAAACTTTTTTTTTGCATTTATTAGACCGCCTAGGGGTATTGACATGGGTGGGCGGTGTCGCGGATTGTCAGAGCGGTGGGGGTCGGCAAACATGGCTGCTCCGGAGCGTTAAAGAGAGCCTCCTGGAGTATCGTTAAGGTGAGGGGCAAAGTGGTAACGTATATGTATATGTGATTGTGTGGGGTTAGGGGCGAGGCTGTAGGGGGTAATATGAATTTTGTGGCTTGCTATGGTCCAAAGTGTGTGAGATTGCAGAGATGGTGGTGTGAGTTTGGGTTTTGTGGGGGTCCTGGCACAAACGTATGTGCGCTATTGTGACGAAAAGTATCCTATTGCGCAATCGGGTGTATTAACTATGTTTGTGGAAAATTTCAGCCAAATCGGTGGAGCGGTTTTTCCGTGATTGAGGAACAAACATCCGAACATCCAAACTCACAAACCCACAAACTTTCACATTTATAATATTAATAGAATGATATTTACTATGAGAACTTCTCTCTCTTTTTTTCTTGGATATTTTGGTTATAAAGTACACACTTTAGATACAGACTCACTTTCAGAAGTGAACACAGAACTCCCCCTTCTATTTTTGGCAGCAGATGGGATGTGTTATACTTAAAATAGTTGTCGGGTTCAATTACTCTTCTAGGTAATACATGTGCATTGGCTACCAAGAACCCATCCACAGGGTAGGTGATGGTCCAGTAGCTGGACCCTGTACCAATGAAATGATCAGCCTCGATGAAGGTGTTGGAATCTGTATGCATGGTATAGGGCTAGAAGCAGAGCTGCAAGGCCCCCAATTCAGTGCACATACGCACTGGTCAAGTGCTGCAATATTCACATGCCAAGATTTTGTTTATTCCTTGGAAAATCCACAATAACAGTGTAATTCTGTCTCTGTGGCCCCACATAGTATAATGACCTCCTAGTGGCTCCCACACAGTATAATACCCTTTTAGTGGCTCCCACACAGTATAATACATGCTTAGTGACCCTCACACAGAATGGGATTGAGTTGCGATCAGGCCATGTGTTCAATGAATGTGACGTCACATGATCTGTGAAGCAGAAGCAGTGTTCAGGGAGCGATCCGCAGGGGCCTCTGATGTCGGACCCCCCCAGATCTTAAGTTGACCAAGTGTAGTCTTGACCAAGGTAGTAATGTCACATGTCAGACCTATTTTTTGGGTTACTGCTATTCTTTAATATAGTTGATTTGGAGGAGCACCAGTCGTCTATTGAATTGCAACATATTTGCCTCACCATCTTACACGTGAATGATATTACATAAAGAACTATTACTATGACACACTTTAATATCCAAGTTATCTGACCTGTATCGATGTAATGCGTATCTTGGCCTCGAGACAGGAGGAGCAATGGAGGGACTAAATGACTAACTTCTCCAATTGTTGGGAAATGGAGTCTACACTTGTGAGTCACGCTGGGTTCACACCAGTGCCCCATCTACGTTTTCAGGTTTCCGTCTTCTGCCGACAAAAGACAGAAACCTGGCAGACCATGTCCGGCCGTGAGCGCCGGTGAGCATTTTGTGCTCTCCGCGGCAAAACCTTTTTTTTAACCGGACACAAAGTCCTACATGTTCCACTTTGTGTCCAGTTTAAAAAAATCGGTTTTGCCGCGGAGAACACAAAACGCTCACGGGCGCCCACGGCCGGACACTTTTTAAACCCATTCAAATGTCCAGTTTCGGGCAGGAAACGGAAACCTGCACAACGGAGACCGGGGCGCAGATGTGAACGAGCCCTTGATCCCAGGTATAGCACGGGACCCTATATAAACAGTAAGCGCCCCCTATAGCACCTTATACAACTGCTCCGCACATCTGAAGTTGGAAATAAGGCATAAAAGTGATGAATAAATAAATAAAATGAATTTCTTATAATCTCCGTCAGTTCTAGAAGGAATCCGATGTACGATGAGGTTCACTGTGCAGCTCTTATTGTTCTGCCCCTCGGGACAGCAGGAATGTGAATGACAAGCCACAGGATAGTGAATGTGTCCGACAGACGGGCGGAGGAAGGTGTGGGAGCGCTGAAAGAGGAAAAGTACATCAGATCATGACAGCATTTAGGAATCTGTGCACGTATTCTATCCAGAAGATGAAACCCAATACAGCCATTACACCTTCCTCCGATAAAGTAATGGTTACTATAGGTGACTCCACAGTCTATAATCTCTTTATTCGCGGCTATCTCACCACTCACTAGCCCACTAGCTCAACAGCGGAGCCTGGTACTACAGTAATTTCTGCACCAACTATACTGACTCCCCTGCGTATAACTGTATATTGTAACATGGGCGGGGCTGTGACAACCTGATTGAACAGTGGAAGGCCCTAGCAATAAAAAATCAATATACTATAATGTGTGAATCTCATAAACACCTGCTCACATATTACACTGGTGATAATGTAAGAGATATTGTACAATGTGAAAGAAGCGATGACATGGTGAGCAGTCATCTCACACTCCGAGGTCTGTCCGGAGGTGAACATTCATTACATTTCCCATTATCTATAACACAATGTCCTCTCCTTACCTGATCACTTCATAGCTGAATAGATGTCCCTCTATCATTTCTTCCCAGTTGTAGAGAGGTAGAGACATGGCAGAAGTGAATGAAGCGGCAGACCACAGAGGATCCAGGATTGTTCTTGGGTGACTCCAGAACATCGCCCGAATGCCAACCGTTGCGAGACAACGGGCATGTAATGTATTGTGGGAATTATAGTTCAACAACTAAACTGGACATAGTGATTACTATGATGGTAAGAGCAGGAATGACTCAGGGGGCAGTAGTGTAGTAGAACCAAAAAGTAACTCTACTGTGTGACCTTGTGTGAACAATTTCCACTGTATTGGCTATTCGTGGACTTGGGATGAAGGATGCCCAAAATAAGATGGTGGTATAATGTGTCATTCTCCACGCTTCAATTCTCTGCCTCACCCAATAGGACTATGGGGGTTGAGTTCTATGAAGTCCCAGGGACCAGATAGATGGAGATATAAGGATCCTAGATGATGGGTTCTGTGATCCACGACTTCTTCCAATAATAGGCACTTTTTTCCTCTATGACGTTGACAGCAATTCTGCCCTTTCTCAGGACTATAAATGGCTACTTCAGGTCTATAGATAACGTCTTCTCCCTCAGGGTCTGCAGAGGACACACAGTTGGTCTGTCTCATTGATAGTATCCTAGTACTAACTGACCAATACTAATTGACTGACTAACTGACCAAAACTAACTTGCCGTCTCCATCCCAACCCAGTGGACAGTGATTGGCCAGGGCTGTTCCGTCACCTAATACAGAAAGGTAGGTAAACACAGTAGAACAAACCATGGCGAAATACATATATATATATATATATATATATATATATATATATATATATATATATATTTATAGTGGGGCAAAAAAGGATTTAGTCAGTCATCAATAGTGCAAGTTCCACCACTTAAAAAGATAAGAGGCGTCTGTAATTTACATCATAGGTAGACCTCAACTATGAGAGACAAAATGAGAAAACAAATCCAGAAAATCACATTGTCTGATTTTGTAAGAATTTATTTGCAAATTATGGTGGAAAATAAGTATTTGGTCACCTACAAACAATCAAGATTTCTGGCTCTCACAGACCTGTAACTTCTTCTTTAAGAGTCTCCTCTTTCCTCCACTCATTACCTGTAGTAATGGCACCTGTTTAAACTTGTTATCAGTATAAAAAGACACCTGTGCACACCCTCAAACAGTCAGACTCCAAACTCCACTATGGTGAAGACCAAAGAGCTGTCAAAGGACACTAGAAACAAAATTGTAGCCCTGCACCAGGCTGGGAAGACTGAATCTGCAATAGGCAACCAGCTTGGATTGAAGAAATCAACTGTGGGAGCCATAATTAGAAAATGGAAGACATACAAGACCACTGATAATCTCCCTCGATCTGGGGCTCCATGCAAAATCTCACCCCGTGGGGTCAAAATGATCACAAGAACGGTGAGCAAAAATCCCAGAACCATGCGGGGGGACCTAGTGAATGAACTGCAGAGAGCTGGGACCAATGTAACAAAGCCTACCATCAGTAACATACTACGCCGCCAGGGACTCAGAACCTGCATTGCCAGACGTGTCCCAGTGCTTAAGCCAGTACATGTCCGGGCCCGTCTGAAGTTTGCTAGAGAGCATTTGGATGATCCAGAAGAGTATTGGGAGAATGTCCTATGGTCTGATGAAACCAAACTGGAACTGTTTGGTAGAAACACAACTTTTCGTGTTTGGAGGAAAAAGAATACTGAGTTGCATCCATCAAACACCATACCTACTGTAAAGCATGGGGTGGAAACATCATGCTTTGGGGCTGTTTCTCTGCAAAGGGGCCAGGACGACTGATCCGGGTACATGAAAGAATGAATGGGGCCATGTATCGTGAGATTTTGAGTGCAAACCTCCTTCCATCAGCAAGGGCATTGAAGATGAAACGTGCCTGGGTCTTTCAACATGACAATGATCCAAAGCACACCGCCAGGGCAACGAAGGAGTGGCTTTGTAAGAAGCATTTCAAGGTCCTTGAGTGGCCTAGCCAGTCTCCAGATCTCAACCCTATAGAAAACCTTTGGAGGGAGTTGAAAGTCCGTGTTGCCAAGAGACAGCCCCAAAACATCACAGCTCTAGAGGAGATCTGCATGGAGGAATGGGCCAACATACCAACAACAGTGTGTGCCAACCTTGTGAAGACTTACAGAAAACGTTTCACCTCTGTCATTGCCAACAAAGGATATATAACAAAGTATTGAGATGAAATTTTGTTACTGACCAAATCCTTATTTTCCACCATAATTTGCAAATAAATTCTTACAAAATCAGACAATGTGATTTTCTGGATTTGTTTTCTCATTTTGTCTCTCATAGTTGAGGTCTACCTATGATGTCAATTACAGACGCCTCTCATCTTTTTAAGTGGTGGAACTTGCACTATTGGTGACTGACTAAATACTTTTTTGCCCCACTTGTATATACGAAACATAAGCGAAGCTGCAAAACACACAATAATATACTATAATATATGATGCACCTGATGAGATTGATGTTTGTGCTGTAGTGCCATGTGAAGATCAATGTTTATTACTTAGAAATACTAATATGCCACTAAGAATATATTGAGAGTGCAGTGGATATTGCCGCAGCCCAGATGGAGGGAACTGGAGGGCGGGAGTGCAGCATCCCAGCAGGAGTTGCTGAATGTTTTTGTGTTTGTCATTGGTACCTGCAGGTTGTCTTGTCTTTTATATGTCTATGGTAAATGCAATATGTCTGCCATCTCTCTGTACTGTATATTTGCACTTTTCTACAAGTAGATAAATGCTGTAATCACAGACCATTGGGCGGGGTCGAAGAAAGGGTTTACATTCTCCCGTAGCTGTTGCAAAGTTAGTCCAGAGTTCAGGTCCAGATCAGTCTTCAGTTGCAGAGTTCAGAGCCCAGCAGCCATCTTGCATACACCCTGCTGAGCAGAACAGTAGGAGAACTCATCCTAGTAACTAAAGAACCAAGCCATCTTATTCCAGGTGTATCCAGAGACAGTCCCGGAGTTATTGAGAGAATTTGAGGTGTCACCGAGCGACATCTTTGTTCGTGCCATTAGGAGCTACAGAGGTACTCGACAGGAGTACGGAATACGGGCCTACCTTCCAGGTACCCGGGTTTCCCTACCATGACTCATAGCCCCTCTACAGCCCCTATCTGATGAGTTAGGGAGTGGTACGAGAGGAGGAGAGGAGAAAAGTACATCAAGTACTGCAGAGTATAAAATTACCCTTGGCGTGCCTCTTAAAGGGGTATTCCCATAACTCTTGTTCTGCAGCCTGAAGGCTCTGTGCTCTCTTCACTTCCTGGATTTCTTGGCACATTGGTGGGTGAGGTTTCACTTGCTCTGCTATCTGCTATGCATTACCACAGTATAAAGCTGATGTGGAAACTGATGTAGCAGAGCTGTATTTGAGTCAGCTTGCATTACATACAGAGGTAACAGACTCCTTATCTCAGCCCTTATCAGCCAAATTCAATTAAACCAGCTGATAAGTGGAAAAGCTGAAGATAGACAGCACAGTAATCCCGGAACTATCACCTCCTCCCTCCCCTATCTGAGGAGCTCCGTTGTTTGTCAGCCCCTCCCTCCCCCCTGAGAGCAGGCAGCTAGTCACTTGGGAAATAAACAAATAAGCCCAGTGGCCATAGAAACGCAGTGTCAACAATGAAGTGAATAAATTAAGATAGCGGCCAAACAAAGCAGTTTTGATAAAGCATTGTATTTAGGAAAAGTCTTAAATCCACATAAACTAGCAGTATAGATAGGATGCTTTTCATGAAACAACCCCTTTAAGTCTAAGACATTGTCTATTGAACTGTATGCTGTAATCCATCCTGCAAGGCTGCTGGAGAATCTGTTGTCGCTGTTAAATAAAGTTACTTGGTTTACCCTACGACACTGGTCTCCTGAGTCGTCTGCAACAAGGAATGCCCCAGGGGACAATAAGGACACTACCACATCCAATAGGTAGAACTGCAGGACCCCCCCTTATCTGTGCGCAGTCCTGGGGAGGGATCAGAGTGTATGAGCGATGTATCAGGACTAGCAGGCGGCACAGCCCGTGTTGTCTTTACATGCGCTTCCTGATTCCCTCCATTGTGTTGCTGCAGGAGTAGTAGTAGCAAAAACTGTGTTCCCAGATAGGCCGAACATCAACAAGGGGGCTCTGCATGCTACTGGATGGTGGTGGTGGTAGAAGTGATGCACATCTTCACACCATCCCCAGCTTGTGCAGGTACTGGATGCCATGATCAGTTTTACTGTACACAGAATTGTTGTCTTCACCTCTACAGGTCTTCCATCCTCCAGCATTTCCTCCAGGTTGTCACCAGGAAGGTACTCCATAACAATGTAGCCATGTTTTCCGTCTGGAATGCAGCAAAGATTTGGCAGATAAATGGGTTCGCGGCTGCTCGCAGCATCACTCTCTTCTCCATCTGTATGGTCTCCAAAATTATTTTGGGAATCGCTTTTACAGCCACTTTAGTATTTTTGCTTTTATGCAAGGCCAAAACAACCTTCCAAAGGCCCCTTGTCCAAGTTCCTGAAGGAAGTGGAAGTCTGACAGACCAAGAGGAGCAATGGCGCTGGATAGGGTGGCTGCTCCATTGTAATCACAATTAATTTTCTTTACTGACTCCTCCTTTTCCTCCTCTAGTTTTCTCTTTTCTCCTGACACTTGGTGTATATTTGGCCTTCCTTACACAGGTTTCTGGTGTTTCTGGATCTCTGAGACCTCGACATCACATCCTTTAGATTTTGGTTCTGCAGTTTTTTTTACTAGAGCCGTTTTCATTTTGTCTTTTCATTTTTCCTTTTTTTTTTAGGTCTTCTTGTGTCATCCTCTACAGTACGACATCCCCCTCTTCCTTGTCTTTATGACAGAATGGACTTAGTACAGAATGGACTTAGTGTTATCTGTGTGTTTACATAGAGAAATAACAGTCAGCTTTATCAAACTGCAATTAGCTAAACGATTATCCTGCTAGCACTGAGTAAGTGACATCACTTGTCCTATCTCTCAGATTCGTGGTAATAGCAATGCTGTATAAACAATGGGAGGAATAAGGTCACATAGCAGGAAAACAAAGCAGAGTTTCTAAAGCAATATATTTAGGAAAACTCTTTCATTTACATAAACTACCAGTCTAGATAGGATACTTGAGATGGGACTACCCCTTTAAGCAGATTGGAAAACCGGCGCAGATGTGAACCTAGTCTAAGTGTGATTTTTCTACATTTGTGCTGCATTTTTCTTGTATTATACTTTTTGGTCGGAGATTTGTGGCTTAGCACCCACAGATATAACATGCATAACTATGTCTATCATTATCTATCTAATATCTATGTTTCTATCCGTCCATTTCATATCTATCTATCTATCTATCTATCTATCTATCTATCCTATATCTAAGTGCCTATTTATTTTTCTATATATCTATCTTCCTATCTTATATCTATCTATTTAGCTATCAATTATCTACCTATCCATATATATCTACATATACTCTGACTATCTAGCATCTCTATGTAACTCCATCCCTTATCTTTCCATCTAATATCTGTCTATCTGATATCTATCTTTCTATCTATCTATAGATAAGAAAGCCCACAGCAGCAACAGAAAAATAGGCAGGTGCTCAGCCCAGAGTTCCTGATTTCAGCTCCAAGTAAATATTCAAGAGAAAATGCAGCTCTCCAATATGAATCAAACAAAGCGGATGAAGTGTATTCCTTGTACAAACTTATCAGAATAAACTTCACCAGGTTTGTTTGATTCATATTGGAGAACTGCCTTTTTCCTTGAATATCTATCTATCTACCTAATATCTATCTATCTATCTATCTATCTATCTATCTATCTATCTATCTATCTATCTCCTATCTATCTATCTATCTATCTATCTATCTATCTGTCTGTCTGTCTGTCTGTCTGTCTGTCTGTCTGTCTGTCTATCATCTCTATCTCTCTACTGTATCTCTAGCTATCTGATGTATCTTTCTATGCACAAAATAAAAATTCAGACAGAATCTCTGAATGTGAATAGCAGCATAGTATCTATCTACAAAAGAAAATGTCTTTTGAATTTGTATTTCCATATGCCCTGGTGCTATACACAGGGCAATACTCCAGTTTTTCTATCTATCTATCTATCTATCTATCTATCTATCTATCTATCTATCTATCTATCTATCTATCTATCTATCCATTATCTATGTGCCTATCTTCTATCTATCCATAGTCTAGCTTCCTAACTCATATTTATCTGTTCATTATCCATATACCTACCTATCATCTATCTATAATCAATCAATCAGTCATCTATCTATGTCTTTCCCTTATCTATCAATCTAATATATTTGCATCTGATATCTATCTATCTATCTATCTATCTATCTATCTATCTATCATTTATCTACCCTTTTCTATTTCATATCTATCTAGCTAACCATTATATATGTGGTAATTTATTTTCTATCTTCTTCTCACATCGGTCTATTTAGCTATCCATTATCTACCTATCCATCTAGCTACCTATAATCTAGCATCTGTCTATGTATAACTATGTGTATTCCTTGTCTATCAATCTAAGATCTATCTATCTATGTATCTATTCATCCATTTATCCATTTCTACCTCTATGTCTCTCTACACGATCTCTAGCTATCTATTGTATGCAGAAAACAAAAATTCAAACAGCACCTCCTAATGTCAACAGATGCATATTATCTATCTATCTATCTATCTATCTATCTATCTATCTCTTATCTATCTATCTATCTATCTATCTATCTCCTATCTATCTATCTATCTATCTATCTATCTATCTATCATCTGTCTATCTAGCATCTATCTATATATAACTTTGTCTATCCCTTATCTAATTATCAATCAATCAAAGCTTTATTGGCACATCCAAATAGATATTTGGCATTGCTAAAGCTAGTAAAGTGTGTGTGTAGGGGGGTGATTTGGGGGTATAACAGTCCGTGGAGTCTCTTAGTTGGTGATGGAACTCTGCCTCTCTCTCTCTCTCCACTGCATCTATCTATCTATCTATCTATCTATCTATCTATCTATCTCCTATCTATCTAGCTCCTATCTATCTATCTATTTATCTATCTATCATCTATCTATCTATCTATCTATCTATCTATCTATCTATCTCCTATCTATCTATCTATCTATCTATCTATCTATCTATCTATCTCCTATCTATCTATCTATCTATCTATCTCCTATCTATCTATCTATCTATCTATCTATCTATCTATCTCCTATCTATCTATCTATCTATCTATCTATCTATCTATCTCTTATCTATCTATCTATCTATCTATCTATCTATCTATCTATCTATCTATCTCCTATCTATCTATTTCTATCTCGAGAAAGGTTCCTATCTCCTATGTATATATTTCTCTATCTCGAGAAAGGTTCAGATAAGAACCGAAACGTCGCTGCTTGGAATAAATCCACACTTTTTCTAAATATTGGAGTGCTGCCATTTTTTCCATTTCCTATCTATCTATCTATCTATCTATCTATCTATCTATCTATCTATCTATCCATCTCCTATCTATCTATCTATCTATCCATCTCCTATCTATCTATCTATCTATCTATCTATCTATCTATCCATCTCCTATCTATCTATCTATCTATCTATCTATCTATCTATCCATCTCCTATCTATCTCCTATCTATCTATCTATCTATCTATCTCCTATCTATCTATCTATCTATCTATCTATCTATCTCCTATCTATCTATCTATCTATCTATCTATCTATCTCCTATCTATCTATCTATCTATCTATCCATCTCCTATTTATCTATCTATCTATCTATCTATCTATCTATCTATCCATCTCCTATCTATCTATCCATCTCCTATCTATCTATCTATCTATCTATCTATCTATCTATCTCCTATCTATCTATCTCCTATCTATCTCCTATCTATCTATCTATCTATCTATCTATCTATCTATCTATCTATCTATCCATCTCCTATCTATCTATCTATCCATCTCCTATCTATCTATCTATCTATCTATCTATCTATCTATCTATCTATCCATCTCCTATCTATCTATCTATCTATCTATCTATCTCCTATCTATCTATCTATCTATCTATCTCCTATCTATCTATCTATCTATCTATCTATCTCCTATCTATCTATCTATCTATCCATCTCCTATCTATCTATCTATCTATCTATCTATCCATCTCCTATCTATCTATCTATCTATCTATCTATCTATCTATCTATCCATCTCCTATCTATCTATCTCCTATCTATTTATCTATCTATCTATCTATCTATCTATCTATCTATCTATCTCCTATCTATCTATCTCCTATCTATCTATCTATCTATCTCTTATCTATCTATCTATCTATCTATCTATCTATCTCCTATCTATCTATTTCTATCTCGAGAAAGGTTCCTATCTCCTATGTATATATTTCTCTATCTCGAGAAAGGTTCAGATAAGAACCGAAACGTCGCTGCTTGGAATAAATCCACACTTTTTCTAAATATTGGAGTGCTGCCATTTTTTCCATTTCCTATCTATCTATCTATCTATCTATCTATCTATCTATCCATCTCCTATCTATCTATCTATCTATCTATCTATCTATCTATCTATCCATCTCCTATCTATCTATCTATCTATCTATCCATCTCCTATCTATCTATCTATCTATCTATCTATCTATCTATCTATCTATCTATCCATCTCCTATCTATCTATCTTCTATCTATCTATCTATCTCCTATCTATCTATCTATCTATCTCCTATCTATCTATCTATCTATCTATCTATCTCCTATCTATCTATCTATCTATCTATCTATCTCCTATCTATCTATCTATCTATCTATCTATCTATCTATCTATCTCCTATCTATCTATCTATCTATCTATCTCTTATCTATCTATCTATCTATCTATCTCCTATCTATCTATTTCTATCTCGAGAAAGGTTCCTATCTCCTATGTATATATTTCTCTATCTCGAGAAAGGTTCAGATAAGAACCGAAACGTCGCTGCTTGGAATAAATCCACACTTTTTCTAAATATTGGAGTGCTGCCATTTTTTCCATTTCCTATCTATCTATCTATCTATCTATCTATCTATCTATCTATCTATCTATCTATCCATCTCCTATCTATCTATCTATCCATCTCCTATCTATCTATCTATCTATCTATCTATCCATCTCCTATCTATCTATCTATCTATCCATCTCCTATCTATCTATCTATCTATCTATCTATCTCCTATCTATCTATCTATCTATCTATCTATCTCCTATCTATCTATCTATCTATCTCCTATCTATCTATCTATCTATCTATCTATCTATCTATCTATCTATCCATCTCCTATCTATCTATCTATCCATCTCCTATCTATCTATCTATCTATCTATCTATCCATCTCCTATCTATCTATCTATCTATCTATCCATCTCCTATCTATCTCCTATCTATCTATCTATCTATCTATCTCCTATCTATCTATCTATCTATCTATCTCCTATCTATCTATCTATCTATCTATCTCCTATCTATCTATCTATCTATCTATCTATCTATCTATCTATCCATCTCCTATTTATCTATCTATCTATCTATCCATCTCCTATCTATCTATCTATCTATCTATCTCCTATCTATCTATCTCCTATCTATCTCCTATCTATCTATCTATCTATCTATCTATCTATCTATCTATCCATCTCCTATCTATCTATCTATCTATCTATCTATCTCCTATCTATCTATCTATCTATCTATCTCCTATCTATCTATCTATCTATCTAGCTATCTATCATCTATCTATCTATCTATCTATCTATCTATCTATCTATCCATCTCCTATCTATCTATCTATCTATCTATCTATCTATCTATCCATCTCCTATCTATCTATCT
>NC_134266.1:251814859-251824859 GCF_031893055.1 Leptodactylus fuscus | reverse complement strand
ACACTAGGGGGTGCCCGGGATAGACACCAGTCCTGTACACTAGGGGGTGCCCGTGGTAGACACCAGTCCTGTGTACCAGGGGTGCCCGGGGCAGACATCAGTCATGTACACTAGGGGGTGCTCGGGGTAGACACCAGTCCTGTACACTAGGGGTGCCCGGGGCAGACACCAGTCCTGTACACTAGGGGGTGCCCGGGGCAGACACCAGTCCTGTACACTAGGGGGTGCCCGGGGCAGACACCAGTCCTGTACACTAGGGGGTGCCCTGGGCAGACACCAGTCCTGTACACTAGGGGGTGCCCGGGGCAGACACCAGTCCTGTGTACCAGGGGGGCAGACATCAGTCCTGTACACTAGGGGGTGCCCGGGGCTAATACCAGTCCTGTACACTAGGGGGTGCCCGGGGCAGACACCAGTCCTGTACACTAGGGGGTGCCCGGGGCAGACACCAGTCCTGTACACTAGGGGGTGCCCGGGATAGACACCAGTCCTGTACACTAGGGGGTGCCCGTGGTAGACACCAGTCCTGTGTACCAGGGGTGCCCGGGGCAGACATCAGTCATGTACACTAGGGGGTGCCCGTGGTAGACACCAGTCCTGTACACTAGGGGGTGCCCGGGGCAGACACCAGTCCTGTACTCTATGGGGTTCCCGGGGTAGACACCAGTCCTGTACACTAGGGGGTGCCCGGGGTAGACACCAGTCCTGTACAGTAGGGGGGTGCCCGGGGTAGACACCAGTCCTGTATACTAGGGGGTGCCCGGGATAGACACCAGTCCTGTGCACTAGGGGGTGCCCGGGGTAGACACCAGTCTTGTGTACCAGGGGTGCCCAGGGTAGACACCAGTCCTGTGCACTAGGGGTGCCCGTGGTAGACACCAGTCCTGTACTCTATGGGGTTCCCGGGGTAGACACCAGTCCTGTACACTAGGGGGTGCCCGGGGTAGACACCAGTCCTGTACAGTAGGGGGGTGCCCGGGATAGACACCAGTCCTGTGCACTAGGGGGTGCCCGGGGTAGACACCAGTCTTGTGTACCAGGGGTGCCCAGGGTAGACACCAGTCCTGTGCACTAGGGGACACCATTCCTGTACACTAGGGGGTGCCCGGGGCAGACACCAGTCCTGTACTCTATGGGGTTCCCGGGGTAGACACCAGTCCTTTACACTAGGGGGTGCCCGGGGTAGACACCAGTCCTGTACAGTAGGGGGGTGCCCGGGGTAGACACCAGTCCTGTATACTAGGGGGTGCCCGGGATAGACACCAGTCCTGTGCACTAGGGGGTGCCCGGGGTAGACACCAGTCTTGTGTACCAGGGGTGCCCAGGGTAGACACCAGTCCTGTGCACTAGGGGTGCCCGGGGTTGACACCAGTCCTGTGCACTAGGGGGTGGCCGGGGTAGGCACCAGTTCTGTGTACCAGGGGTGCCCGGGGTAGACACCAGTCCTGTGCACTAGGGGGTGCCCGGGGCAGACATCAGTCCTGTAAACTAGGGGGTGCCCGGGGTAGACACCAGTCCTGTACAGTAGGGGGTGCCTGGGGTAGACACCAGTCCTGTATACTAGGATGTGCCCGGGATAGACACCAGTCCTGTGCACTAGGGGGTGCCCGGGATAGACACCAGTCTTGTGTACCAGGGGTGCCCGGGGTAGACACCAGTCCTGTGCACTAGGGGTGCCCGGGGTAGGCACCAGTTCTGTGTACCAAGGGTGTCACAGTCCTGTAAACTAGGGGGTGCCCGGGGTAGACACCAGTCCTGTACAGTAGGGGGTGCCCGGGATAGACACCAGTCCTGTGCACTAGGGGGTGCCCGGGATAGACACCAGTCTTGTGTACCAGGGGTGCCCAGGGTAGACACCAGTCCTGTGCACTAGGGGTGCCCGGGGTAGACACCAGTCCTGTGCACTAGGGATGCCCTGGATAGACACCAGTCCTGTGTACCAAGGGTGTCACAGTCCTGTAAACTAGGGGGTGCCCGGGGTAGACACCAGTCCTGTACAGTAGGGGGTGCCCGGGGTAGACACCAGTCCTGTATACTAGGGGGTGCCCGGGATAGACACCAGTCCTGTGCACTAGGGGGTGCCCGGGATAGACACCAGTCTTGTGTACCAGGGGTGCCCAGGGTAGACACCAGTCCTGTGCACTAGGGGTGCCCGGGGTAGACACCAGTCCTGTGCACTAGGGGTGCCCGGGGTAGGCACCAGTTCTGTGTACCAGGGGTGCCCGGGATAGACACCAGTCCTGTGCACTAGGGATGCCCGGGGTAGACACCAGTCCTGTGTACCAAGGGTGTCACAGTCCTGTACACTAGGGGGTGGCCGGGGTAGACACCAGTTCTGTACACTAGGGGGGGCCCGGGGTAGACACCAACCCTGTACACTAGGGGGTACCCGGGGTAGACACCTGTCCTGTACACTAAGGGGTACCCAGGGTAGACACCAGTCCTGTACCCTAGGAGCTACCTGGGGTATACACCTGCCTGTACACTAGGGGGTGCCCTGGGTAGACACCACTCCTGTACACTAGGGGTGCCCGGGGTAGACACCAGTCCTGTGCACTAGGGGTGCCCGGGGTAGACACCACTCTTGTACACTAGGGGTGCCCAGGGTATACACCAGTCTAGTGTACTAGGGGTGCCCGGGGTAGACACTAGTCTTGTACACTAGGGGTACCCGGGGTAGACACCATTCCTGTGCACTAGGGGTGCCCGGGGCACACACCAGTCTAGTGTACTAGGGGTGCCCGGGATATCAAATCAAATCGGCTTTATTGGCACGTCCGAATGGATATTTGGCATTGCCAAAGCTAGTTTAATAGACACCAGTCCTGTGTAATAGGGGGTGCCCAGGGAACACACCAGTTCTATGTACTAATGGTGCTCGGGGTAGACACCTGTTCTGTGTACTAGAGGTGCCCAGGGTACACACCAGTCCTGTACTCTATGGGGTTCCCGGGGTAGACACCAGTCCTGTGTACTAGGGGGTGCCCGGGGTAGACACCAGTCTTGTACACTAAGGGGTGCTCGGGGTAGACACCAGTCCTGTACATTAGGGGGTACCCGGGGTAGACACCAGTCCTGTACACTAGTGGGTGCCCGGGGTAGACACCAGTCCTGTACACTAGGGGTTGTCCTGGGTAGACACGACTCTTGTACACTAGGGGTGCCCAGGGTATACACCAGTCTAATGTACTAGGTGTGCCTTTGGTAGACACTAGTCCTGTACACTAGGGGTGCGCAAGGTAGACACCAGTCCTGTACTCTATGGGGTTCCCGGGGTAGACACCAGTCCTATGCACTAGGGGGTGCCCAGGGTATGCATCAGTCCTGTGTACTAGGGGTGCACGCGGTAGACACCAGTCCTGTGCACTAGGGGATACCTGGGTACACACCAGTCCTGTACACCAGGGGTGCCTGGGGGTAGACACTAGTCCTGTGCACTAGGGGGTGGCCTGGGATAGACACCAGTCCTGTACACTAGGGCTGCCTGGGGTAGATACCGGTCATGTATACTGGGGGGGTGCCCGGGGTAGACACCAGTCCTGTACACAGGGGATGCCCGAGGGAATACACTGGTCATGTATACTAGGGGGTGCCCGGGGTAGACACCAGTCGTGTGCACTATGGGGTGCCCATGGTAGACACCAGTCCTGTACACTAGGGGGTGCTCGGGGTAGACACCATTGCTGTGTACTAGGGGGTACCTCGGGTAGACACCAGTCCTGTACACTAGGGGGCGCCCGGGGTAGACACCTGTCCTGTGTACTAGGGGGTGCCTGGGGTAGACACCAGTCCTGTGCACTAGGGGGTACCTGGGGTACACAACAGTCCTGTACACTAGGGGTACCCGGGGTAGACACCAGTCCTGTACACTAGGGGGTGCCTGTGGTACACACCAGTCCTGTACACTAGGGGGTACCCGGGATACACACCAGTCCTGTACACTAGGGGGTACCCGGGATACACACCAGTCCTGTACACTAGGGGGAGCCTGGGGTAGACACCAGTCCTGTGCACAAAGGTTGCCCAGGGTAGACATTAGTCATGTATACTAGTGGGTACCCTCTGACTTTACAACAGAAAATCCATGTGTGTCCCTGATGCCATGATGTAGGGTGCCAGGGTCACCCGCTGACTGGTGTAGCTGTGTACATGGCACAGTTGTATTACCTGATATGTTATGTATATAGGTACAGACAGTAAGTTGGTATTGAGCATGGAACATGGAAATTTGTACATGTCTGTAGGTACTCATTTTGCCAAAAATGGCAAATTGTTTATGGGTGCATGTAGAGACCTATCGCTGTACATGTTATATCTGTACCACTTGGTAGTGTCCTGGCATTACACATGGCATATCTTTGCCACCTGACGTACTCTATTTGGTTGCAAGTTGTGACGAATTGTACACGTTATATCTGCACAACCTGGAACATTTTATATGTAGTGAGGAGCACTGTACATGCTATATGTGTATCACCTGGTATATTATATATGGATGCAGGTAATGACCCGGTATTATACGTATTATATGTGTATCACCTGGCATATTGTATATGGATGCAGGTAATGACCCGGTATTATACGTATTATATGTGTATCACCTGGCATATTGTATATGGATGCAGGTAATGACCCGGTATTATACGTATTATATGTGTATCACCTGGCATATTGTATATGGATGCAGGTAATGACCCGGTATTATACGTATTATATGTTATCACCTGGCATATTGTATATGGGTACAGGTAACAACCTAGTATTATACATATTTTACCTATAACGCTTGGCATATTGTATATGGATGCAGTTAGTTACCTGGTATTATACATGGTATATCTGTACTATATGGCATACTGTACAGTATATGGTTGCAAGCTGTGACTTAGCTCTGGACATGTTATACCTGCACAACCCGGTATATTTTATATGGGTACATGTTATACTATACCTGGCATATCGTGGCACTGTACATGACACATCTGTGCTACATGGCATGTTGTATATCTGTACAACCGTTAATTGTCACCATACTGTATATGACATACTTGCACCACCTGGCATGATATATACTGGTGCAGGCAGTGATTTGGCATTGTATATAATGCACCTGTACCACCTGGCATGACTGATATGGGTGCAGATAGGGACTTGGCATTGTATAAGGCAGTTTTACCACCTTGTGTAATAGTGACTTGGCACACTGTGTGACACCTGCATTACCTATAGAGATCTCAGCGTGTCCCCTAGTGTGTACAGCGCCCCCACTGCTAAGTTATAGGATTACAATAAAAATGTAGCAGAGCTGAACTTGTATCTGATAACTTGCTTCACAAACACCGAAAATCCATTGAAGCCGTCAATCTGAAGCCGCTGCGACTGTCGGAGAGACGGAACGTGTAGTAGTGGAAGTAGACTTGGCATTTTCTGCATGTCTTCATGTCATCTATCCAATGACACTATTGTATCAGAGGGATGTGTGGGCGTCCTGTAAAATGCTCTCCAGGGCCGGCCATGTAAATAAGCTGCAGGTAATTGACTTTCTGGTTGATGAATGCCGGTGAGTAATAATGGAGGAATACAATACATTTTCCATTAAGCTACTTATATTTTTGTTTTCCGTCATGCACCGTAAACTCTAGAAAATTACATCATAATTAGAGGTGAAACGTATCCAAGATGAGTTGGTTTTACAGGAAATTTGACTTAATATTGATTCTTATTTAAGGTGGAAGTCCACTTTTTATTATTCAAGACTTATGCGCATGAAATAGAACGATTTTATCTGATAAGTTGCACTTCTTTCCTCTACCAGTAGATGTCACTATTTTGTGTTTGATTAATTTGTAAGCCATTCTAAAGTTGTTCACTCTACAGCTATTCCTCTTGATCCTTCAGTAACATGTACGCTCAGTTCATAGGGAGAGGGATGTAAGTTGCTGTCAGAAACCTTTGGTGTCAGGTTATCTCTCATAGAAGCAAAAGTTTTGGGCATGTCTGATCCTTCACTCCCCTAGCAGGGAAGTGACAGAAGCCCCCTTTACACTGTCCAAATCAGGGCCTTGACCCCGACTTCTCTGTTTTTTCACATCTCAACTCCAACTCTGACTCCGGACTCTTCATAAATGACTCCGCTAACTCCAACTTCATAGTCCTGGTTGTGATTATCAGGTCCGGATGATCTAATTTCTATGGAGCCCTTAAGGGGTCAGGAGCAAACCCAAAAACTTACCAGAAGGTCCCATTTTCATATAGTGCTGCTTGCAGGACTTACCTCTTGACGTTTCGTGCGGAAACAACACAGACCCCATTATAGTCTACGGGGTCCGCGCATATTTTCCCAGGTAACTGCATTTAATGCATATAGGTTTCCGTTTGGGGGGTCTCCGAGCAGACTCCCTGAACGGAAGCACAGATGTGATCCGGGCCTTACAGTTCGGTAACTCACCTTCATTTCAATAGAGAGTAACCCGTGGTTGAGATCCCACCACCTAGACCACCACTCATCTGATTTTATATTATGACAGACTACCATGATAAAACAAGGTGTCTAGGTACATTCAGCTGTAATTTGTATGGCAACCTACAGTAGCAGCAACTGTTCAGTTTCCCTGCAGCGCCTCTACAGGAGAAATTGAGTATTACAAAGAATTCATTAATACTTGGTTCACAGAGCAGAATTTGGAGAGGAATTTGAGGTGGTCGTAGGACCCGTTTCCTCTCCAAATTCTGGCAATGTGGCAAAGTTTCAGCATTTGGCTAAGGGTTTGCTTGCTGAAAAGACGGGGTTAACAGTTATGAGTTTTATGCTGGGGATTCTGTGGCTGAATCAGCCACGGACTCCACGGCAAGATTCAGCATCGTAATAAAAGAAGCATCCATCACTGCCTCCTGTAGAAAACAATGGGAGGAAAATCTGTCCGGGATTTTAAGCTGATTTTGGAGTTTTCATTCTGATGCACAGGATAGGTCATCAGTACGTGATCTGTTGGGTGAACGACACCCAGACCCCACACAGATCAGCTTTTGCAGCACCCCCAAGACGCCAGAAGCCGCTAGAGGCGTTGTATTACTTGAATAGAACTGGCGCTACTCATCCATTAGCAACTTCTGGTACCCAGAGGCTGCTGTAACAGCTGATCTGTGCAGGGTCTGGGTGTTGGACCCCAACAGATCACATACTGATGACTTTTCCCAAGGATACGTCATCAGTATGAAAACCTGATTTGTAGCTGGCCAACCGCTTTATCTCTAAATGTACTTTAAATTTACTTTACTTTACTTTAAATTTTCTTCTACTTCCTATAAATCAAGATAAAAAGTTTCTCTGCTTTAGACAATCCCCACTTTTCAAAGGGTATCTTGATACTGGAGAATAAAGTTTCCTCCTACCAGGACCCGCAGTAATCAAGTGTAAACCTAGTAGTAAGTGCTCAATATTCCTGCAGCGCCGTCGCAGGAAGAATAGAGCATTACACCCTTGTCCTTTTAAATGAATGGGTTGTCTATGCAATGCAGGACAGTTCGGGTCCTCCAGAGCTAGAGATGCTCTTTGCAACTTTTTTACACTGTGGCCAAGACGATCCTGAACAGTTATCTGAAATCCAGATCCGGTGGGGGCATTTGGCACCCCCAGGTGGACTTTTTACAGCCACCTACCTATATTTTATGTGCACTCCTCATTATTAGTGCACTTAGTGTTTCTACCCACAAAGGACTTGTATGACCTATCCACTTAATGGGGGGCACCCCGATGATCTCGAGAGCAGGGTATCTTGTATCACTCCTTTAAAGTCTGGGGGGGGGCAGCAAAAGCTTAAAAAACACCCTTAGTAACATTACATCTGTGACACTGGAAGAATAATTGGAAGATCCACTTATATGTGGTATTTATATAGCGCCAGATGTTCCCATATATATCTGTACATGACTTTTATGGTATTGTTTTATATAGAGTAATTCTGCTTGACAGGATTCAATAACAATCAAGTAGCAGAGGCTGTGCTGTTCTGTTACAAGCCAGGAGGTGGCGCCAGAAGATGCAGTTGCGGGAATACGTGCGGCTACGACTTATTTGTAGGATTTAGGAAATGTGTAATAAAATAGAAAGAGACGCTGATACTTTTATTATTAGTATTCTGCCGAATACAGTCTCATGTGAACTGAATACCAGAGTCTATGCGCTGACAATTTTTTACTATTGCCGTCGCTGAAATGATGTTGTAAGAGCAATAATATTCTGTTAGCCCCGAATGCTCCCCCCTCCCTAAATATTCAGATTGGAAGGTATCTGCAGCCTCACTGTATTGTATATTCACATATACTTGCTGCTTTTGTGGATCTTAAGGGTCTATTCACACGTGTTTTTTTGTAAGTTTGGTGTCTTTGTTTCTTTGTATTGGACAGCTCTGGGATAGTATTAGGATTACTGCTTTTCTATGGACTTGTGTACATGTCAGATTTTTATGTATCCGTTCCATTTTTAACAGTTCCTCCTATTTAGTCCACAGACCCGAGTCGCCCGTTGAAATCTATGGATCAGTGCAAACAATGGACGGCACGTAGATATCATCCAAGGCCTATCTGTTTTTCAAGGATTTGTTGCCAAGAGACAGATATGGGAAAACCCCCCAGTAAAAACAAATGTAAAATGGACATTAAAGGGGTTGTCCCATCTCAAGGATCCTATCTATACTGCTAGTTTATGTGGATTTAAGACTTTTCCTAAATACATTGCTTCAGCAAAACTGCTTTGTTTGGCCACTATCTTAATTTATTCACTTCATTGTTGACACTGCGTTTCCATAACCACATAACCACGGACCTGGGGGTGATCTTATCTCTCCGCCCAGGACAAGTGACATAGCTTCCTGCTCTCAGGAGGGGAGGGGGAGCTGAGTGCTCAGGACTCAGGAGCAGCTTGCACTTCTGAGCTGTTTATCTCCCAGTTTATCAGTCGGCTAATTGAATTTTGCTAATAGGGAGTCCGTTAGCACAGACCTAAAACGGAGTTTACTGCAAGCTGACTCGTTATTCTTGTAGCATGTAAACTAGGGATTCTCATCACCTATCAAATCCAGCTCTGCTACATCAGCTTTATATTGTGCATCTTCCAGTGATACTGTGCTAATTTATTTACAACCATCCCTCATTACTGACTGCAAACATAGCAGATAGCAGAGCTGGCTTTGTCTGGGAGACAGCTAGTGAAACCCCGCCCACCAATTCACAGAGAAAACCAGGAAGTGAACAGAGCATACTGCATGCAGGTTGGTGAACAAGCGAATTTGGAATACCCCTTTAAAAACAGATGATCGGAAACAGATACAAAACAGACACCTAGATCGGATCCAAAGTGAAGTGGTTGTGTATAGAGATGAGAGAGTACTATTCGAAACGGCCGTTTCGAATAGCACGCACCCATAGCAATGAATGGAAGCGGCCGGCACACATACTTTGCTGGCGGCCGGACAGACCTGGATATGAGACAGTCTAGCTTAAAGCAGTTTTCTGGGCTAAAAATATTGATGTCCTACCCTAAAAAAGGATCAATATCAGATTAGAAGGGTCTGGCATCCGACATCCCCACTGTTTAGCTGTTCTCAATAACTGATATACAGAGAATGAAGCAGGAAGCAGACAGTGCTGTTCTCTGTGTAGTGGCCAGGCCAGATGCCACTATGTAGATATCAACTTTAAACAAATGTCAAGTCTGACTCCCCAAAGCTGCAATATCCAAAATTACCTTTTCATTCCTTCCTTCCTTCCTCCCTCCCCTCCTTCTTTACTTTCTTCCTTCTTTCCTTCCTTCCTCCCTTTCTTCTTTCCTCCCTCCCCTCCTTCTTTACTTCCTTCCTTCCTCCTTCCCTCCCCTCCTTCCTTCCTTCCTTCCTTCCTTCTTTCCTTCCTTCCTCCCATCCTTCTTTCCTTCCTTCCTTCCTTCCTCTTTTCTTTCTTTCTTTCTTTCTTTCTTTCTTTCTTTCTTTCTTTCTTTCTTTCT